>NC_141696.1:153132197-153142197 GCF_964263255.1 Lissotriton vulgaris | reverse complement strand
GGGGCTCGGGTTCCCTCCGGCAGGCCCTGGGGTGCGGGAACCACTCCGTCCTGCAAGCCGGTCCGGGCGCCGGGGACGGAGGGTCCACCAGGGCCCAGGGAGGCTCTCGGGGCAGGCAGATTAGCGTCCTTTCGGTCCCCGCCATCTGGTCGGCCCTCTCCCCTCGGCCATCTGGTCGCCCGCAAAGCTTTCCTATGGGGCGACTAGATGGCCGGGCTTCCCTGGAAGTCCCGATGGGGTGCCATTTGACTCCCGGATCCCAGCCAGGGCTCCAGGAGGTCGGGCACTTTTGCGCCCTGGGTCCCCTCTGTCACCTCGAGTACACGGATTACAAGAAAGGGGGGTAATTTTCCTCCGGATTAGTAGGTGCAAGGGTATGCCCGGACACCATCCTGGGGCTGGTGTTCCCTGCCGGGGACCAGATGGGATGTGCCCCGGGCAACACCTCCCAGGTGTCCGGGGCTCCCTCCTCCGACCCGCGGCGTGGGGAAGAGCCCGGGACGGGCTCCATGGGTCCCAGGCCCTGCAACCCCGGAGCCCCGGAGCCCTGCTGCCCTGGAGCCCTGCAGCCCCCGAGCCCGGGAGCCCAGCAGCCCCGGAGCCCCGGAGCCCTGCTGCCCTGCAGCCCCCGAGCCCTGGAGCCCAGCAGCCCCGGAGCCCCGGAGCCCTGCAGCCCCGGAGCCCTGGAGCCCCGGAGCCCCGGAGCCCCGGAGCCCTGCAGCCATCGAGCCCTGCAGCCCCCGAGCCCTACAGGCCCGGGGCAGGCAGATTGGGCGTCATTTCGGTCCCGGCCATCTGGTCTCCAGGATCGCCTCGGCCATCTGATCGCCCGCAATGCTTTCCTATGGGGGCGACTAGATGGCGGGACTTCCCTGGAAGTCCCGATGAGGTGCCATTCACCTCCCGGACCCCAGCAAGGGCTCCAGGAGGTCGGGCACGTTTGCGCCCTGGGTCCCCTCTGTCACCTCGCGTGCACGAATTACAAGAAAGGAGGGTAATTTTCCTCTGGATTGGTAGGGACAAGGTATTCTGGGACCCCCCTCGGCCTAGCCGTCCTCAGCCGGCAGCTGGATATGCCAGGATGCCGCCCCAGCCCCGGGTCCGTCCCTGGGCCTGCCGCGTGGCAGGAAGCCCTGGATGGGGTCCGGGGGGGCCCGGCCGGGCCCCGGGTCGGGTGCCACGGCCCTGGGCCCGGTCCCCCGGCCTGCCGCACTGCCAAAGAACCAGGACGGGGGTTCCTTCGAGCCCGGGGAGCCTTCCCTTTGCTCGGCTGAGTTCAGCAGCTCTGGCCGCGGCCCCCGAGGGCCCGGGGAGGGCGGCCTCCCCCTCCCGGGCTCTGTCCTTGGTCCTGCTGCGTGGCAGGGTGCCCGGGACGGGGTCCGGAGGGCTCGGTGAGGCTCCCCCCGCGCCTCCGGGCTTGGGAGCCCATGCCGGGTCCAGGGGCCCGGCGGGGCCCCCGGGTCGGGTGCTACGGCCCCGGGCCCTGTCCCTCGGCCTGCCGCACTGCCAAAGGCCTGAGACAGGGCTCCGTTGTGCCCGGGAAGCCTCCCCTTGTTGGGCTGAGTTCAGGAGCTTCGGCCGGGGCCCCCGAGGGCCCGGGGAGGGCGGCCTCCCCATCCCGGGCTCTCTCCTTAGTCCTGCTGCGTGGCAGGGTGCCCGGGACGGTGGTCCGGAGGGCCCGGGAAGGCGTCCCCTGCGTCTCCGTGCATCGGAGCCTAGGCTGGGTCCAGGGGCCCGTCCGGGCCCCAGGTCGGGTGCCACGGCCCTGGGCCTCCGGTCCCCACCTTGCCGTTCCCTGGCGCCAGCTCCCTTTTTCGTCGTGGCACAGAGTGGCACCGGCTGGCTTGACTCTCGTTCCCGGCCATCTGTTCTCTGGGATCCCCTTGGCCATCTGGTCTCCGGGATCCCCTCGGCCATCTGGTCTCCCGGATCCCCTCTGCCATCTGGTCTCCAGGATCGCCTCGGCCATCTGGTCTCCCGCAATGCTTTCCTATGGGGGCGACCAGATGGCTGAACTTCCCTGGAAGTCCCGATGAGGTGCCATTTGCCTCCCGGATCCCAGCGAGGGCTCCAGGAGGTCGGGTACTTTCGCGCCTTGGGTCCCCTCTGTCACTCGGTGCGCACGGATTCCAAAAAAGAGGGGTAGCCTTCCTCCGGATTACTAGGGACAAGGTATGCCCAGACACTTCTTGCAGTTCTCTGCCCGGGGGGACCAGATGAGATGTGCCTGGGAAACACCTCCCTAGGCAGCCGGGGCTCCCTTCTCTAGGAGGCCAACGGCATGGCAAAGTACCCGGGAAGGGCTCCACGGGTCCCGGGCAGACCTCCCCCCGGGCGTCCGGGGCACCCACCGGGCAGACCTCCCCCGGGCATCCGGGGCACCCATCTCCAGGAGGCCAACGGCATGGCAAAGTCGGGTGCCACGGCCCTGGGCCTCCGGTCCCCACACGGGTCCCGGGCAGACCTCCCCCGGGCGTCCGGGGCATCCATCTCCAGGAGGCCAACGGCATGGCAAAGTACCCGGGAAGGGCTCCACGGGTCCCGGGCAGACCTCTCCCGGGCGTCCGGGGCACCCACCGGGCAGACCTCCCCCAGACGCGTCCGGGGTACCCATCTCCAGGAGGCCAATGGCATGGCAAAGTACCCGGGAAGGGCTCCACGGGTCCCGGGCAGTCCTCCCCCCGGGCGTACGTGGCTCGCTGGCGTGGAGCCAGGCATGGAATGCAAGTGCCTAGTGGGCCATTTTTGGTAAGCAGAACTGGCGCTGCGGGATGAACCGAACGCCGGGTTAAGGCGCCCGATGCCGACGCTCATCAGACCCCAGAAAAGGTGTTGGTTGATATAGACAGCAGGACGGTGGCCATGGAAGTCGGAATCCGCTAAGGAGTGTGTAACAACTCACCTGCCGAATCAACTAGCCCTGAAAATGGATGGCGCTGGAGCGTCGGCACAGGGGCCTCCCCCTCCCGTCCCTGCCCCACCGGGGTGCAGGGATGGGGGCCACACCTTCCCTTGCGGGTCGGCAGGGTGACCAGACGGCCTGGGCCTGGGCCTGGGCCTGGGCCGCCTTTCGGACTCCCCTTCCCACTGCTGCATGGGCAAGTCGAGCAGGGAGGCGAGCAGCAGCAGCGCCTGGCCACCCTCGCTGGACTGCAAGGGCGACTGGGTACGGCAGCCTCCCAGGCCGTCCGGGCGCTGGGTCGTTCCGGGTCATCTGGTCGCCTGGCTGCGTGACCAGATGGCCCTGCGGGCAGGGGGGCGACCAGATGGCCCTGCGGGCTGGGCGACCAGATGGCCCTGTGGGCTGGGTGACCAGATGGCCCTGCGGGCTGGCGGCTGGGCTAACTCCAACTTTTGTCCTCCCCCAAGGTTCTGTAAGCCCCCACTACGTGGGGGCTTAATAGTCGACAAAAATGGGCTCCCCGGGCAGGCCGTCGGGGAGAGGACGTGGCCGGGGCTTAACCCTCCTTGGCAATTTTCCCCCTACTACCTGCCTACATCCTAAAGTTACCCTTGGGGAACCCCCTTCTGTGTCTACTTAACCCTCCTTGGTTCCGGCCCAGGGTCCGGGTCCTGGGGACAGGGGGGTCTGCCGGGAGTCTCTCCCCAGCTAGGGTTGGTAGGCTGGGCCTGGGGCCTGGGGCATGGGGCCTGGTGCCTGGGGCCTGGGGCCTGGGGCCTGGTGCCTGGGGCCTGGGGCCTGGTGCCTGGGGCCTGGTGCCTGGGGCCTGGGGCCTGGGGCCTGGTGCCTGGGGCCTGGGGCCTGAGCTCTGTCCTGCAAGCCGGCCGAGGTTCCGGGCGTTCATAGGGGCCAAGGGAGGCTGGCTAGGGTTTCGGAAGCAGGGACCGGGCCCGGGGCTTGAGCTCCGTCTGGCAGGCCATGGGGTTGCTGGAACCTCCCCGTCCTGCAAGCCGGCCGTGGTTCCGGGCGTTCATCAGGGCCAAGGGAGGCTCTCCCCAGCCTGGCTAGGGTTTCGGAAGCAGGGACCGGGAGCGGGCCCGGGGGCCTGAGCTCCGTCCGGCCGGCCATGGGTTTGCTGGAGCTTCCCCGTCCTGCAAGCCGGCCGGGGTTCCAGGCGTTCATCCGAGCCAAGGGAGGCTCTCCCCGGCCTGGCTAGGGTTTCAGAAGCAAGGACCGGGAGCGGGCCCGGGGCTTGGGCCCCGTCCGGCAGGGCCCGGTGGTGCGGGAATAACCCTCCGTCCTGCAGCCCTGGAGCCCCCGGAGCCCCGGAGCCCTGGAGCCCTGGAGCCCCCCCGGAGCCCTGCAGCCCTGCTGCCCTGCAGCTCCGGAGCCCGTGAGCCCTGGAGCCCCCCCGAGGAGCCCTGCAGCCCCGTAGCCCTGGAGCCCCTGAGCCCGGCAGCCCCGAAGCCCTGCAGCCCACGGAGCCCTGCAGCCCCCCCCGAGCCCTGTAGCCCTGCAGCCCAGGGGAGGCTCTCCCGGGCCTGGCCTAGGGTTCGGGAGCCGGGCCTTGGACTGGGCCCGGGGCTCGGGTTCCCTCCGGCAGGCCCTTGGGTGCGGGAACCACTCCGTCCTGCAAGCCGGTCCGGGTGCCGGGGACGGAGGGTCCACCAGGGCCCAGGGAGGCTCTCGGGGCAGGCAGATTAGCGTCCTTTCGGTCCCCGCCATCTGGTCGGCCCTCTCCCCTCGGCCATCTGGTCGCCCGCAAAGCTTTCCTATGGGGCGACTAGATGGCCGGGCTTCCCTGGAAGTCCCGATGGGGTGCCATTTGACTCCCGGATCCCAGCCAGGGCTCCAGGAGGTCGGGCACGTTTGCGCCCTGGGTCCCCTCTGTCACCTCGAGTACACGGATTACAAGAAAGGGGGGTAATTTTCCTCCGGATTAGTAGGTGCAAGGGTATGCCCGGACACCCTCCTGGGGCTGGTGTTCCCTGCCGGGGACCAGATGGGATGTGCCCCGGGCAACACCTCCCAGGTGTCCGGGGCTCCCTCCTCCGACCCGCGGCGTGGGGAAGAGCCCGGGACGGGCTCCATGGGTCCCAGGCCCTGCAACCCCGGAGCCCCGGAGCCCTGCTGCCCTGGAGCCCTGCAGCCCCCGAGCCCGGGAGCCCAGCAGCCCCGGAGCCACGGAGCCCTGCTGCCCTGCAGCCCCCGAGCCCTGGAGCCCAGCAGCCCCGGAGCCCCGGAGCCCCGGAGCCCTGCAGCCCCGGAGCCCCGGAGCCCCGGAGCCCTGCAGCCATCGAGCCCTGCAGCCCCCGAGCCCTACAGGCCCGGGGCAGGCAGATTGGGCGTCATTTCGGTCCCGGCCATCTGGTCTCCAGGATCGCCTCGGCCATCTGATCGCCCGCAATGCTTTCCTATGGGGGCGACTAGATGGCGGGACTTCCCTGGAAGTCCCGATGAGGTGCCATTCACCTCCCGGACCCCAGCAAGGGCTCCAGGAGGTCGGGCACGTTTGCGCCCTGGGTCCCCTCTGTCACCTCGCGTGCACGAATTACAAGAAAGGAGGGTAATTTTCCTCTGGATTGGTAGGGACAAGGTATTCTGGGACCCCCCTCGGCCTAGCCGTCCTCAGCCGGCAGCTGGATATGCCAGGATGCCGCCCCAGCCCCGGGTCCATCCCTGGGCCTGCCGCGTGGCAGGAAGCCCTGGATGGGGTCCGGGGGGGCCCGGCCGGGCCCCGGGTCGGGTGCCACGGCCCTGGGCCCGGTCCCCCGGCCTGCCGCACTGCCAAAGAACCAGGACGGGGGTTCCTTCGAGCCCGGGGAGCCTTCCCTTTGCTCGGCTGAGTTCAGCAGCTCTGGCCGGGGCCCCCGAGGGCCCGGGGAGGGCGGCCTCCCCCTCCCGGGCTCTGTCCTTGGTCCTGCTGCGTGGCAGGGTGCCCGGGACGGGGTCCGGAGGGCTCGGTGAGGCTCCCCCCGCGCCTCCGGGCTTGGGAGCCCATGCCGGGTCCAGGGGCCCGGCGGGGCCCCCGGGTCGGGTGCTACGGCCCCGGGCCCTGTCCCTCGGCCTGCCGCACTGCCAAAGGCCTGAGACAGGGCTCCGTTGTGCCCGGGAAGCCTCCCCTTGTTGGGCTGAGTTCAGGAGCTTCGGCCGGGGCCCCCGAGGGCCCGGGGAGGGCGGCCTCCCCATCCCGGGCTCTCTCCTTAGTCCTGCTGCGTGGCAGGGTGCCCGGGACGGTGGTCCGGAGGGCCCGGGAAGGCGTCCCCTGCGTCTCCGTGCATCGGAGCCTAGGCTGGGTCCAGGGGCCCGTCCGGGCCCCAGGTCGGGTGCCACGGCCCTGGGCCTCCGGTCCCCACCTTGCCGTTCCCTGGCGCCAGCTCCCTTTTTCGTCGTGGCACAGAGTGGCACCGGCTGGCTTGACTCTCGTTCCCGGCCATCTGTTCTCTGGGATCCCCTTGGCCATCTGGTCTCCGGGATCCCCTCGGCCATCTGGTCTCCCGGATCCCCTCGGCCATCTGGTCTCCAGGATCGCCTCGGCCATCTGGTCTCCCGCAATGCTTTCCTATGGGGGCGACCAGATGGCTGAACTTCCCTGGAAGTCCCGATGAGGTGCCATTTGCCTCCCGGATCCCAGCGAGGGCTCCAGGAGGTCGGGTACTTTCGCGCCTTGGGTCCCCTCTGTCACTCGGTGCGCACGGATTCCAAAAAAGAGGGGTAGCCTTCCTCCGGATTACTAGGGACAAGGTATGCCCAGACACTTCTTGCAGTTCTCTGCCCGGGGGGACCAGATGAGATGTGCCTGGGAAACACCTCCCTAGGCAGCCGGGGCTCCCTTCTCTAGGAGGCCAACGGCATGGCAAAGTACCCGGGAAGGGCTCCACGGGTCCCGGGCAGACCTCCCCCCGGGCGTCCGGGGCACCCACCGGGCAGACCTCCCCCGGGCATCCGGGGCACCCATCTCCAGGAGGCCAACGGCATGGCAAAGTCGGGTGCCACGGCCCTGGGCCTCCGGTCCCCACATGGGTCCCGGGCAGACCTCCCCCGGGCGTCCGGGGCACCCATCTCCAGGAGGCCAACGGCATGGCAAAGTACCCGGGAAGGGCTCCACGGGTCCCGGGCAGACCTCTCCCGGGCGTCCGGGGCACCCACCGGGCAGACCTCCCCCAGACGCGTCCGGGGTACCCATCTCCAGGAGGCCAATGGCATGGCAAAGTACCCGGGAAGGGCTCCACGGGTCCCGGGCAGTCCTCCCCCCGGGCGTACGTGGTTGTCCGACAGATTCGGGCGGATGTGCTTTTACGAACCGGATCGGAATCGGCCCAAATAATAATAATCCACATTTGTAAAGCGCACAGTCACCCGTAAGGGTCGCTAGGGGCCGTCGGGAAGATTAAGCAAGCTATTGCCCAGAGTCACATGGTGCTGGGCTTTTCTGCCGCCGGCGCCGGGGATCGAACCGTGATCTCCAGATTCCCGAGTTAGCCGCCCTAGCCGCGGCGTCAGCTATTTCCCAGAGTCACATGGTGCTGGGCTTTTCTGCCGCCGGCGCCGGGGATCGAACCGTGATCTCCAGATTCCGGAGTCAGCCACCCTAGCCGCGGCGTCAGCTATTTCCCAGAGTCAAATGGTGCTGGGCTTTTCTGCCGCCGGCGCCGGGGATCGAACCGTGATCTCCAGATTCCGGAGTCAGCCGCCCTAGCCGCGGCGTTAGCTATTTTCCAGAGTGAAATGGTGCTGGGCTTTTCTGCCGCCGGCGCCGGGGATCGAACCGTGATCTCCAGATTCCGTAGTCAGCCGCCCTAGCCGCGGCGTCAGCTATTTCCCAGAGTCACATGGTGCTGGGCTTTTCTGCCGCCGGCGCCGGGGATCGAACCGTGATTCCCCAGATGGGGATATCCCAAAAATCCGGCATGGTAGGTGCTCGCCAGGACCAGGGTTGGGGACCCCTGGGCAGTCAACGCGCAATCTGCTGGGTTCGATTCCGATCCGTGTCAGAAGGTCTGTGTCAGGGGTCTCCAACCCTGGTCCTGGCGAGCACCTCCCAGGCCGGATTTTTGGGATATCCCCATCTGGGGAATCACGGTTCGATCCCCGGCGCCGGCGGCAGATCAGAGTGCCCAGGACGGGGTCCGCGGGTCCCGGGCAGTCCTCCCTTCGGGCGTCCGGGCCTGAGAGCTCCGGTGGTCCACCCCGCGCCTGAGGCCCAGCCGGGGTCCCGGAGCCCTGCCTTGCATGGGCAGGCAGGCAGGAGCCCTACCGCGAAGGCTCGGGGTGGGAAGCACTTTCGATCCCAGCCATCTGGTCTCACGCAATGCTTTCCAATGGGGCGACCAGGTGGCCGGGGTTCCCTGGAAGTCCCGATGAGGTGCCATTTGCCTCCCCGATCCCAGCGAGGGCTCCAGGAGGTCGGGTACTTTCGCGCCTTGGGTCCCCTCTGTCACCTCATGTGCACGGATTAAAAGAAAAGAGGGTAATTTTCCTCCGGATTACTAGGGAGAGGGTCAGTCAGACCTCCGTGTGGTCTGGTGATTCTGAATCAGGGGAAGGCAGGACACCCCTCCCAGGCTGGTGAGTGGGACTCCATGATTGGAATAGGCACCGAGGCGAAAATTATCAGTTCCGTGGGATTTTGAGCCCAAGACCCGCCGAGGCGGGGAATCGAACCCTGGTCCCGGGCTAGACCTCAGCATCAGGGTCTGACTCGCTAACCATTGAGCCACACTTCTCCACTGCATGGCCGAGTGCCCGGGACGGGCCTTCACTTTCGCGTCCGCCCTGCAGATGGTCTTTCCTGTCCGTTGCCACCGAGACGGGGCTCCATTGTGCCCGGGAAGCCTCCCCTCGCTTGGCTGAGTTCAGCAGCTCCGGCTGGGGCCCCTGAGGGCCCGGGTCGGCGGCCTCCCCATCCCGGGCTCTGTCCTTGGTCCTGCTGCGTGGCAGGGTGCCTGGGACGGGGTCTGGAGGGCCCGGGGAGGCTTCCCCTGCGCCTCCGGGCCCGGGAGCCCCGGCTGGGTCCAGGGGCCCGGCCGGGCCCCGGGTTGTGTGCTACGGCCCTGGGCCCCATCCACCGACATGCCACACTGCCAAAGCCCCGGGACGGGGCTCCATTGTGCCCAGGAAGCCTCCCTCGCTCGGCTGAGTTCAGCAGCTCTGGCTGGGGCCCCTGAGGGCCCGGGAGGGCGGCCTCCCCATCCCGGGCTCTGTCCTTGGTCCTGCTGCGTGGCAGGGTGCCCGGGACGGGGTCCGGAGGGCCCGGGAAGGCGTCCCCTGCGTCTCCGGGCATTAGAGCTCAGGCTGGGTCCAGGGGCCCGTCCGGGCCCCGGGTCGGGTGCTAGGCCCTGGGCCTCCGGCCCCCAACCCGCCCGTTCCCTGGCGCCAGCTCACTTTTTCGTTGGGGCACAGAGTGACATAGGCTGGCTTGACTTTCGTGCCCGGCCATCTGGTCTCTGGGATCCCCTCGGCCATCTGGTCTCTGGGATCCCCTCGGCCATCTGGTCTCCCGGATCCCCTCGGCCATCTGGTCTCCAGGATCCCCTCGGCCATCTGGTCTCCAGGATCGCCTCGGCCATCTGATCTCCCGCAATGCTTTCCTATGGGGGCGATCAGATGGCCGAACTTCCCTGGAAGTCCCGATGAGGTGCCATTTGCCTCCCGGATCCCAGCGAGGGCTCCAGGAGGTCGTGTACTTTCGCGCCTTGGGTCCCCTCTGTCACCTCAAGTGCACGGATTACAAGAAAGGGGGGTAATTTTCCTCCGGATTACTAGGGAGAGGGTCAGTCAGACCTCCGTGTGGTCTTGCGATTCTGAATCAGGGGAAGGCAGGACCCGGGCATGCCCGCCGGGGCCCCCAGGGGCCCGGGTACGTACCTGCCGCTCAGCCCCCTTGCCGATGGGCCTTTTCCTCCGAGTTTGCTCAGGCAGGCCTCCACGAGGTCTGGCCATGCTGAGACGGGGCCAGGCAGCACCCGGGCCTGCCCGCCGGGGCCCCCAGGGGCCCTGGAACGCACCTGCCTCTCAGCCCCTTCCCGATGGTTCCTTTTCTCCGAGTTTTTTCCTACAGTCCGACCTCCGATAGGTCCGGCGGTTCTAAATCCGGGG
>NC_141696.1:152984697-153127197 GCF_964263255.1 Lissotriton vulgaris | reverse complement strand
CAAGAGATGTTTCCACTATGAAATGCAGAGCAAGGGGAAAGAGCACAAGTGATAGAGCGAGTGAGTAAGAAGGGGTGTTGAGGAAGGAGAGAATGAAACAAAGACAGAGTGAGTGAACGGCATGTAGGCCTAGAAGAGGAGACAAGAAGTGAAGGCGACATACTTTTCCCTGCTTTTGACCTCCCACCCATCCCAAACCGACCACAAACGTACCATCTATGCAACGTTGGTATGCAGAAATTCACGCCTCAGCCAGTGAGGGTAAGTCCCAGGCCAGGGGCTAGAGAGCAAAAGACTGCATGTGCTCAGACGTTCCCTGCTAGGGACAGTTGATCTGAAACAAGGTCTGCTCTCTTGTATCCAGCAAGGATCTAGAAATCCTGCATGAATCTGCAAGGCACAATGACAGCATACATTTGCATAATATGCCCCACCTTCTGCCTTCCTACTTCCTGTGCAGTAGTTGTTTGTGTAGAGAGAGAGGTCGCAGGCAAGGTAATTTTGTGAGTCGGATACAGGACCCTAAAAAGCTGGTGAGAGGTATGAGGTATTCTAAAAGCATAAAAATTGTACACCTGTGAAATGAAATGCTTTCACATGTGATCTTCTGTGTTTATTGTCCTGTGCATAAAGTTGCACCTTGTGTTTGAAGGTTTAAATTATTTCAGGCTTGCATGGAGGCAGAAATTTCTGAGTGACTTTTATACATTTCTTAAGACTCTGCACTGTCAGGATGGTCGAGTGGTCTAAGGCGCTGTGTTTAGGCTGCAGTTTCCTCTGGAGGCGTGGGTTCGAATCCCACTTCTGACATGACTTTTGGAGATGTAATCTCCTTTTTCAGGTTAACATCTGATGGAAGTTGCATCTGTTGGTCTTCACCTGGGATGTGATTCCGTCCTCATCTAGTCAAGAGAGCTGGGGTTTCTCATAAATGTCGGTTGTATAAAGTCTTGCTGACAAAGTGCAGTCCTTACTATATGAGCATAGGACCCATGTAAGAGCTCATCTGGAAGAGTCATGCTCTTGTATGCCCTGGCCAGACAGGCCATGCAAATATGGAAGAATGCCTAGCATCTGGTAGACAGTTGGACTCCAGCACACTTACGGCAATTTCCTCAGGGCTGTGATCAGGGGCTGCTTAGATTTGCGTATTCCACCCTATGTTGTGACATTGAAATTCCTTGTTGAATTTGCTTTAGCTAGCCAAGAGGTGGCTGTTGACTCAATTTCAAAGCAGCTTTGGGCCGTTCAAGTGGCTGGTTAATAGCACTTTCTCTTTGTACGCCTTAAAGACATAAAGAGTTCTTCATAGGTACTGCTCTCTATGGATTGTTCAAAGATCTGTTGGAAGTACTTATAATAGGATAAATAAATTGAGGGCATGCTTTTTCGGTACCCCACTTGCATGGCTGTCTGGCCTGTGGAAGGTTCTATAAATGCAAGTCAGGATGGCCGAGTGGTCTAAGGCGCTGCGTTCAGGTTGCAGTCTCTTCTGGAGGCGTGGGTTAAAATCCCACTTCTGACAATTGTGTGTTTACTCTACTTTTTTCTTGGGAGAGAAAAAATCAGATCATTTCCCTCACATGGGCTTATATGGTTGTCTACTTGGAAAAGTACAGTGAGTTTTTTTCTTGCTCTAGCCACTCATAACCTAAGATGTGTGCTTTTTTTGGTTCACAATATCTTTCCCTCTCTGTAGATGATCAAGCAACATGTGGTCAGGATGGCCGAGTGGTCTAAGGCGCTGCATTAAGGCCGGAGTCTCTCCTGGAGACGTGGGTTTGAATCCCACTTCTGACAAAACTTTAGGTCCATTTTGTCTCTGAGTTCTTTTAGAATCTCAGCTAAAAATTGGCTGTGCATATAATATCTGAATAAGTAACAAACATCAGTTTCAACTGCAAATTAATTTGCCCAATTCTGTCTTCAAGCTCGTATAATATTCTTCTAGCATTCGTGCTGTTTTATGTGTTTTTTGGGGGGTGCTAAAAAAGTCCCTTTTATTAATGAAATGGGTTACATTCAGTCTTGTGATATTTTTGGTTTCCAATAAGTAGATTGTTAATTTTATGTAACCTCATTTTCTAATGCTCCATTCAAGAGATGTTTCCACTATGAAATGCAGAGCAAGGGGAAAGAGCACAAGTGATAGAGCGAGTGAGTGAGAAGGGGTGTTGAGGATGGAGAGAATGAAACAAAGACAGAGTGAGTGAACGGCAGGTAGGCCTAGAAGAGGAGACTAGAAGTGAAGGCGACATACTTTTCCCTGCTTTTGACCTCCCACCCATCCCAAACCGACCACAAACGTACCATCTATGCAACGTTGGTATGCAGAAATTCACGCCTCAGCCAGTGAGGGGGAGTCCCAGGCCAGGGGCTAGAGAGCAAGAGACTGCATGTGCTCAGACGTTCCCTGCTAGGGACATTTGATCTGAAACAAGGTCTGCACTCTTGTATCCAGCAAGGATCTAGAAATCCTGCATGAATCTGCAAGGCACAATGACAGCATACATTTGCATAATATGCCCCACCTTCTGCCTTCCTACTTCCTGTGCAGTAGTTGTTTGTGTAGAGAGAGAGGTCGCAGGCAAGGTAATTTTGTGAGTATAATACAGGACCCTAAATAGCTGGTGAGAGGTATGAGGTATTCTAAAAGCATAAAAATTGTACACCTGTGAAATGAAATGCTTTCACATGTGATCTTCTGTGTTTATTGACCTGTGCATAAAGTTGCACCTTGTGTTTGAAGGTTTAAATTATTTCAGGCTTGCATGGAGGCAGAAATTTCTGAGTGACTTTTATACATTTCTTAAGACTCTGCACTGTCAGGATGGCTGAGTGGTCTAAGGTGCTGTGTTTAGGCCGCCGTCTCCTCTGGAGGCGCGGGTTCAAATCCAACTTCTGACGTGACTTTTGGAGATGTAATCTCCTTTTTCAGGTTAACATCTGATGGAAGTTGCATCTGTTGGTCTTCACCTGGGATGTGATTCCGTCCTCATCTAGTCAAGAGAGCTGGGGTTTCTCATATATTTCGGTTGTATAAAGTCTTGCTGACAAAGTGCAGTCCTTACTTTATGAGCATAGGACCCATGTAAGAGCTCATCTGGAAGAGTCATGCTCTTGTATGCCCTGGCCAGACAGGCCATGCAAATATGGAAGAATGCCTAGCATCTGGTAGACAGTTGGACTCCAGCACACTTACGGCAATTTCCTCAGGGCTGTGATCAGGGGCTGCTTAGATTTGCGTATTCCACCCTATGTTGTGACATTCAAATTCCTTGTTGAATTTGCTTTAGCTAGCCAAGAGGTGGCTGTTGACTCAATTTCAAAGCAGCTTTGGGCCTTTCAAGTGGCTGGTTAATAGCACTTTCTCTTTGTACGCCTTAAAGGTCTTAAGAGTTCTTCATAGGTACTGCTCTCTATGGATTGTTCAAAGATCTGTTGGAAGTACTTATAATACGATAAATAAATTGAGGGCATGCCTTTTCGGTACCCCACTTGCATGGCTGTCTGGCCTGTGGAAGTTTCCACAAATGCAAGTCAGGATGGCCGAGTCGTCTAAGGCGCTGCATTCAGGTCGCAGTCTCTTCTGGAGGCGTGGGTTCAAATCCCACTTCTGACAATTGTGTGTTTACTCTACTTTTTTCTTGAGAGAGAAAAAATCAGATCATTTCCCTCACATGGGCTTATATGGTTGTCTACTTGGAAAAGTGCAGTGAGTTTTTTTCTTGCTCTAGCCACTCATGACCTAAGTTGTGTGCCTTTTTTGGTTCACAATATCTTTCCCTCTCTGTAGATGATTAAGCAAATGTGGTCAGGATGGCCGAGTGGTCTAAGGCGCTGCGTTAAGGCCGCAGTCTCTCCTGGAGGCGTGGGTTCGAATCCCACTTCTGACAAAACTTTAAGTCCATTTTGTCTCTGAGTTCTTTTAGTATCTCAGCTAAAAATTGGCAGTGCATATAATATCTGAATAAGTAACAAACTTCAGTTTCAACTGCAAATTAATTTGCCCAATTCTGTCTTCAAGCTCGTATAATATTCTTCTAGCACTCGTGGTGTTTTATGTGTTTTTTGGGGGGTGCTTAAAAAGTCCCTTTTATTAATGAAATGGGTTACATTCAGTCTTGTGATATTTTTGGTTTCCAATAAGTAGATTGTTAATTTTATGTAACCTCATTTTCTAATGCTCCATTCAAGAGATGTTTCCACTATGAAATGCAGAGCAAGGGGAAAGAGCACAAGTGATAGAGCGAGTGAGTAAGAAGGGGTGTTGAGGAAGGAGAGAATGAAACAAAGACAGAGTGAGTGAACGGCATGTAGGCCTAGAAGAGGAGACAAGAAGTGAAGGCGACATACTTTTCCCTGCTTTTGACCTCCCACCCATCCCAAACCGACCACAAACGTACCATCTATGCAACGTTGGTATGCAGAAATTCACGCCTCAGCCAGTGAGGGTAAGTCCCAGGCCAGGGGCTAGAGAGCAAAAGACTGCATGTGCTCAGACGTTCCCTGCTAGGGACAGTTGATCTGAAACAAGGTCTGCTCTCTTGTATCCAGCAAGGATCTAGAAATCCTGCATGAATCTGCAAGGCACAATGACAGCATACATTTGCATAATATGCCCCACCTTCTGCCTTCCTACTTCCTGTGCAGTAGTTGTTTGTGTAGAGAGAGAGGTCGCAGGCAAGGTAATTTTGTGAGTAGGATACAGGACCCTAAATAGCTGGTGAGAGGTATGAGGTATTCTAAAAGCATAAAAATTGTACACCTGTGAAATGAAATGCTTTCACATGTGATCTTCTGTGTTTATTGTCCTGTGCATAAAGTTGCACCTTGTGTTTGAAGGTTTAAATTATTTCAGGCTTGCATGGAGGCAGAAATTTCTGAGTGACTTTTATACATTTCTTAAGACTCTGCACTGTCAGGATGGCCGAGTGGTCTAAGGCGCTGTGTTTAGGCCGCAGTCTCCTCTGGAGGCGTGGGTTCGAATCCCACTTCTGACATGACTTTTGGAGATGTAATCTCCTTTTTCAGGTTAACATCTGATGGAAGTTGCATCTGTTGGTCTTCACCTGGGATGTGATTCCGTCCTCATCTAGTCAAGAGAGCTGGGGTTTCTCATATATTTCGGTTGTATAAAGTCTTGCTGACAAAGTGCAGTCCTTACTATATGGGCATAGGACCCATGTAAGAGCTCATCTGGAAGAGTCATGCTCTTGTATGCCCTGGCCAGACAGGCCATGCAAATATGGAAGAATGCCTAGCATCTGGTAGACAGTTGGACTCCAGCACACTTACGGCAATTTCCTCAGGGCTGTGATCAGGGGCTGCTTAGATTTGCGTATTCCACCCTATGTTGTGACATTGAAATTCCTTGTTGAATTTGCTTTAGCTAGCCAAGAGGTGGCTGTTGACTCAATTTCAAAGCAGCTTTGGGCCGTTCAAGTGGCTGGTTAATAGCACTTTCTCTTTGTACGCCTTAAAGGTCTAAAGAGTTCTTCATAGGTACTGCTCTCTATGGATTGTTCAAAAATCTGTTGGAAGTACTTATAATAGGATAAATAAATTGAGGGCATGCCTTTTCGGTACCCCACTTGCATGGCTGTCTGGCCTGTGGAAGGTTCCACAAATGCAAGTCAGGATGGCCGAGTGGTCTAAGGCGCTGCGTTCAGGTCGCAGACTCTTCTGGAGGCGTGGGTTCAAATCCCACTTCTGACAATTGTGAGTTTACTCTACTTTTTTCTTGAGAGAGAAAAAATCTGATCATTTCCCTCACATGGGCTTATATGGTTGTCTACTTGGAAAAGTGCAGTGAGTTTTTTTCTTGCTCTAGCCACTCATGACCTAAGATGTGTGCTTTTTTTGGTTCACAATATCTTTCCCTCTCTGTAGATGATCAAGCAACATGTGGTCAGGATGGCCGAGTGGTCTAAGGCGCTGCGTTAAGGCCGCAGTCTCTCCTGGAGGCGTGGGTTCGAATCCCACTTCTGACAAAACTTTAAGTCCATTTTGTCTCTGAGTTCTTTTAGAATCTCAGCTAAAAATTGGCAGTGCATATAATATCTGAATAAGTAACAAACTTCAGTTTCAACTGCAAATTAATTTGCCCAATTCTGTCTTCAAGCTCGTATAATATTCTTCTAGCACTCGTGGTGTTTTATGTGTTTTATGGGGGGTGCTTAAAAAGTCCCTTTTATTAATGAAATGGGTTACATTCAGTCTTGTGATATTTTTGGTTTCCAATAAGTAGATTGTTAATTTTATGTAACCTCATTTTCTAATGCTCCATTCAAGAGATGTTTCCACTATGAAATGCAGAGCAAGGGGAAAGAGCACAAGTGATAGAGCGAGTGAGTGAGAAGGGGTGTTGAGGAAGGAGAGAATGAAACAAAGACAGAGTGAGTGAACGGCAGGTATGCCTAGAAGAGGAGACTAGAAGTGAAGGCGACATACTTTTCCCTGCTTTTGACCTCCCACCCATCCCAAACCGACCACAAACGTACCATCTATGCAACGTTGGTATGCAGAAATTCACGCTTCAGCCAGTGAGGGTGAGTCCCAGGCCAGGGGCTAGAGAGCAAAAGACTGCATGTGCTCAGACGTTCCCTGCTAGGGACAGTTGATCTGAAACAAGGTCTGCTCTCTTGTATCCAGCAAGGATCTAGAAATCCTGCATGAATCTGCAAGGCACAATGACAGCATACATTTGCATAATATGCCCCACCTTCTGCCTTCCTACTTCCTGTGCAGTAGTTGTTTGTGTAGAGAGAGAGGTCGCAGGCAAGGTAATTTTGTGAGTCGGATACAGGACCCTAAAAAGCTGGTGAGAGGTATGAGGTATTCTAAAAGCATAAAAATTGTACACCTGTGAAATGAAATGCTTTCACATGTGATCTTCTGTGTTTATTGTCCTGTGCATAAAGTTGCACCTTGTGTTTGAAGGTTTAAATTATTTCAGGCTTGCATGGAGGCAGAAATTTCTGAGTGACCTTTATACATTTCTTAAGACTCTGCACTGTCAGGATTGAAGGACTGGGTTCTTTAAGACCCAGCGGTGCCAGGGCACAACACCTGAAACCTTCGTGGGTAACCTTCGCCGGCGTACGAATGACAGAGACACGGGACACTTCCTTCGGCGTCAAAGATTCAAGGGTTTATTTGCTGCAGGGAACACAGATATCACGACAAGTACAACTCGTGCAACTTGGGGAGACTGCTTCAAATTGGTTCTGTGGATCGCTCCTTTTATACAGTTTTTACCCATAGGACAACATGGTACACAAAGGTTTACAACCCGGTTCCCACCATTATCCCCCAGAGGGGTCGCTTTGGTCACTTTGATACACATAAGGTCCGGAACATAAGTGCGGAAACATTTGGCGGTTCCCAACTGTAAAAACCCATCTTCCCAACATTAGTGCATTCCAATCGGCAGTAAAACAGATCGAAAATAGGAACAAAGACAGGTGCAGAGGAAGACGGAGACAGTGGGGAGATCGGAAAGGGTGTAAAAGTGGAGGTATCGGGAAACACGAGATACAGGCATCAAAGGGACGTGCCTAATGAGATGCACGGCTGAGACAATAAACCGGTACGGCAAGATGAGCCTCAAGCGGGGCCATCTGCCTTACAGTATCATCCCCCTCGTCATAAAGACACTTACAAAGAACATGTGTCTTCCGCAAATATCTTGGGAGTCCCAGGGTCGCGAAGCGGACAGCGTCCGTTCGCTGGCTACTTGAGGGCAAGAGACAAAAATGGACGCCGTATCTAAGATGGAACCCGTGGGTACAGATGGAAAACCCACATAACAAACGAACGGTTTAAGTTAGCACAGCGAAACTGCGCACACTTACTAAACTCGTCATTTGCGGTTCATAGATACCAGACTCGACCATATTCGTGCGAGTCGAAAACACCACTTACAATTGTCACGGAACCTCAGACGCTCCTTTTGCCCTCATGTAGGCAAGCACTAGTCGGAATCATATTCGATATTCATCAGACCATCGAGATGTTGTTGTAGCATGGCTCTGTCCAACCGAGTCCCCTTGGTAACAGGTGGCTGTCTCATACACGTTGTAGCACAGAGGCCACATAAGGCAGGACCGCACTGCACACAAAGGCAACACGTGAACAGGAACACCACAACGACTCCGATGATCATCAGAATCTTCCAACCCCAAGTCGACATCAGGCCCCACAACCACCCAAGTAGCGTCCAATCCCCTACATCCACGTGTATGGATTCGGAGATCTTATGCAACCTCGAGATGGCTTGATAAACAGTTGGAGCGTTATCTGGAATGAAAATGCAGCAGCTCGAATGGATCACCTTACATACCCCACCTCGATCTGCTAAGATGACATCTAAAACCATACGGTTTTGTAACGTCATAAGTCTCTCCGCCTGAAGTTCTGTGGTGATATTACCAAGGGCACTGGCAGTAATATTAGCTGTCGATTCTACTACTCGAGTCAACTGTCTCAGGTTCCTACTATTGACCATAGGTCCCCAAAACGGGAGGAAACCCTTGAAAAAGTCTCCCGCCTCTTGACCGGCAGTATCCTCTTCGCTAATTACGCCTCGCTCAACTCTAGTCTTATGATAATCGGCATCTACAGTGAACGTCGGAGGCAACAGATTTGCAATGAAACATGAGCCCATGAAGTCAGCGGGCAACCATGCGTATGCACGATCATAACAGATAAAGTATGTACCCTTGGCAGCCAGAAACACAGGGGACGAGAACATCGGCAGAATGTAATTTTCAGTGCAAGCACTCGCTCCAAGTCGGGCTTGCGATCTTCGGCCACGACCCATAAGACAAAGATTACCAGTGTGGGGTACGACCCATATTGGAGGCGAGCTTTTAAGCTGCTTTTCACTGGTGAACACACTATATTCACCTCTACTTAGGACCCTATAGGCTTGTACCTCTTCTTCAGGAATAAGCGAGGGATCATAGATATCGCTATCTAAATCCTCTATTGCTATCGACAAAGGTTTTTGATACGAGGTAGGACCAGAGTAGGGAGAACGTGGTTCTCGAATGGGGTGGAAACCCAGTGCGCTTCGAAACATTGTCTGAAATGCTCGAGCAGACCCTTGGGAACTATACGGTAACACCAGATATGGAATTCCCTTATCCGTAGTATGTGGCATCAACCCACACACCCAACCATTAGTAGTGTTAACCACTAACTGATGCTGATGAAGGAGCTGAATAAAGGAATTATTGCGGAATTCTACACGTCTAGCCTGTTCGTGTTCGGGTAAGATATGAAAGGAATGAGGAGAAACAGTGGAGGTAAGTTTAGGGTCAGGGGTAGGAGTAGGTGTAGCAGTAGGTAAGAAGTAAGACATCGTGTAATACACCCCACCCGCCAATAATGCAGAAGCAGTCAAAAACAATACAAATAGTTGGAATATAAAACATTTGGTACGACCGAGTTGCTGCAGCTTGAATCTATGAGCCTGAGCTCCTTCCAAATCCTTCAACTTCGAGAATGCCATTCCCTACGACCGTCCGCAACGTTTCTTGACGCACTTCGTTCTGTGTAGCAATAGTCAATCCCTAGGAGTTCCCAGGAACCGACGGCCTTTAACCTAGCGTCAAGACCTACTATCCAGAAGGAAGTACGCGCGCGGCCCTACGGCCTTCAATGCACAATATATATATGTATGCAAAACAATATCTCTCAGTTGTGAAAGCAAAAAGTGTAAGGAACGAAACTCAATGAATATGTACAAAATAATTACAGTGGTACGAATGTTTAAACTGATCGTGGAAAACGGGATAATGCAATTATCAATACAGCAAAGCAGGATCTTTTATTAGTCTTTAGTGCTAGATCGCAAAAAGTATCGAGTTTTCCCAGGACGTGTCTGTTCGTCGAACAAAGGATCCGTTGAAAGGACAGCGTCCTGTTGATCAGCTGAATGTTTTGGTCTTGAGTCCTTCTCTGACAATTGTTCAACAGTGTCTCTCTGCTGCACTGAGGATTCTCCGACAGGTTGTGCGTCGCTAAAAGGTACAAACGCCGGCAATCCTTCGGTTTCAGTTGATGCAATGCCTTTCCTCACCCACGAGTCTGCTGGCAACGGAATGGGGACTTTCTTTGTATGGGTGGCATGCACCCAATTCTTCCGCCCCTCAAGACGAACTGCAGTTCTCGTGGCAAGGAGGACCTGATAGGGTCCGGTGAACCTCGGGTCCAAGTTGTTCTTGCGCGAAAAGTTCCGCGTCACCACCCAATCTCCGGGCTGGAGCTGGTGGCCTGGACCCTCCGTCCGCGTCGGCAATGCTTCGTGAACCTGTTGGTGAATTAACCTCAGTTTAGCAGTCAAGTCATGAAGATAATCGATCAACATTGGGTACTCAAGATCACAGAAAATACCTGGCCTAGGAACCCCCCACACATTCGCAGGACGACCGAACACTATTTCATAGGGACTAAGCCCTACTCGGGAGTGTACAGTCGCCCTAGTTGACAGTAATGCTAAAGGTAAAGCGTCAGGCCACGAAAGACCAGTCGTAGCCTGAATCTTCGCTAGCTTTAGTTTAAGGGTGCCGTTATACCCTTCCACCAGGCCAGCTGACTGGGGATGATTGGCGCTGTGGAATTTCTGATTAATTCCAAGGCCCTTACACACACTCTTCATCACACTACCCACAAACTCACTTCCGTTATCTGACCACACGACTCTAGGCATTCCATACCGAGGAAAATATTCCTTCAGTAGGATTTTCGCAGTAGACAAAGCAGTATTGTCTTTGAGAGGATAAGCCTCAATCCATCGGGAGAATGCGCAAACCACAACTAAAACGTATTTCAGGTTATTGCATCGCTCCATATGGATAAAGTCCAATTGAATCACCTCAAAGGGGCATGAAGGGGGAGCAAAACTGCCAGGAGGAGTTGGGGTTCCTTTGCCAGGATTGTACATCATACACACCATACAATTCTTCACCAGACGTTCAGCACATTTCGTGATACCATCATTCTTCCACACAGGGGACAACAATTTGCAAATACCTTTTGAGCTAATATGTGCTAACCCATGCGCCATAGTCACAACGGCCAGCACATACGCATCCGGTAACATCCATATTTTCTGATCAGACAAATCAATCCAACAACCATTCGCATCCAACTTTCCCGTACTTTCTTTCCACTTCGTCTTCTCAGTGTCGGTGGCTTCGTTCTGAATTGCTTTCACACTCTCGATAGTGTCCTCACACATACTCGATTCTGTAGGCCACCTAACCGAACTCGTCACATACATTCGAGAGCTAAGGTTCCGGGCAGTCTCCTTAGCAGTTTCATCCGCAAACGCATTACCACGACCAACATCATCCGTCACCTTACGATGCGCACTACATTTAACAATCGCAACTTGCTTAGGCAACGTCAATGCATCCAAAAGATCATTCACAAGCTGGCCATGCTGAATCTTCGTACCATGCGACGTCAAGAAACCTCTCTCTCTCCACAATCGTCCAAAACTATGTGCGACGCCAAATGCATATTGGCTGTCGGTAAACACATTCACACGTTTCCCTCTCGCTAACACACACGCTCTAGTAAGAGCAATCAGCTCTGCAGCTTGGGCAGAATTCTGATTTAATCTTGCAGTCTCAACGACAGTATTCAACGTTACAACAGCATAAGCAGTAGTCACATCGCCATTCGGCAGCTTAAAGCATGACCCATCCACATACAATGTACCATCCGGATCTTCCAATGGGGTGTTTTTAAGGTCCACTCGACCCTTTGTTTCCTCTTCAGTCCTCAAGTAACAATCATGTTCTGCTACTACATCTGACTCTGTGCTAATTGGTAACAAAGTTGCCGGGTTCAGAACATTACAACGTTTTATTTGAATGTGGCTTGCCAACAGCGTCAACTCGTACCCAGACAACCTCGCACTCGTCAAGTGCTGAGTTTTCGTCCGATTCAAAAGAGTATCGACTGCATGCGGAACCATCACCGTAAGCATATTATCCATGACCAGTCCTGCTGATTGTCGGATGGAGACCGCGGCTGCCGCTGTTGCTCGTAAACAACTCGGCAATGCTCTAGCTACCGGGTCCAAGGTCGAGGAAAAATATGCACATGGACGTTGCTTACCGCCAAAAGGTTGCGTTAAGACACTCAAAGCACAACCTTCTCTCTCGTGAACATATAATGTAAACGGCTTGCTGTAGTCGGGAGTACCCAACACAGGAGCCGAACACAATGAATCACGTAATTCAGAAAAACTTTTCTGACATTCTTCCGTCCATGGTAAAGGAGTCGTAACATCCTTGCACGTAAGAGCCACTAATGGTTTCGCTAGCAATGAAAAATTCGGAATCCATTGCCTGCAGTACGACGTAATACCTAGAAAGGCACGCACATCTCTTTGGGTTGTTGGCACAGCCATGCGTGCAATTGCTGCAATTCTCTCTGGGGTCAACCTCCTTTGACAATAAGTGACCTAGATAGGTTACTTCTTGACAACAATATTGTAGTTTAGAAGGTGACACCTTGTGATTCAACTCGCAGAGATGTTGCAGCAACGACACCGTAGCAATTTTGCAAATGTCCTGAGTATCTGCAGCCACCAATAGGTCATCGACGTATTGGATTAAAGCCGCACCAGCCGGCAACCTAAACGCATCCAGTTGACCCTTCAAGGCTTGACTGTAAATCGATGGACTTTCACAGTAGCCCTGAGGAGCGCGCTTGAACCGGAAGCTGCGTCCACCGAGAGAGAAACCGAACGGGTCTCTGCTCTCCTCGGCAATCGGGATGCTGAAAAACGCATTTTTCAAGTCAATCACCGAAAACCATGATGCAGAAGCTGGAATCAGAGTCAGTAGCGCCGTGATGTCAGGCACAACAGGGAATTGAGGAACCACAATTTTATTCACCTCCCGTAAATCGATAACAAAGCGATAAACAGGTGGTTTTGAGGGATCAGTACGTTTTAGAATGGGCAGTACAGGACTATTGCACACGTTTCCCCGAGTCTCTTCAATAACATCTTTCTCAATCAAATCATAAATGATTGCTAACAGCGCTCGTTCACCATCAAGGGAGATACGATATTGGGGAATACGTGGCAATCGCACATTAGATTTCAACTGAACAACATAAGGGGAGATATCAAGTAGGCCCACATCATTTGGACCCGTTGCCCACAAAGACGCAGGAAGAGAACTCAATTCCGGTGGAAGCTTATCGAGAGACAAGTACATGGGAGAGACAACCCTCTCTCCGAACGTAAGCTGTACACCCGCAGGCGAACAATACAAAGTTGCATACAAACGTTTAAGCAAATCCAGGCCCAAAAGATTTTCACCACAACCCGTGGTTAAAATCAACGGAGCTTGGAGTTCACGAGGCCCAATTTTAAGGGGCAAAGGGCACGAAACTGGATTGCTAACGGGGGCGCCAGAGAATCCAACGGAAACATTTGTTAAGCCAGACAAAGGTGCGCCAGGGAGTTTCGAATGCTTAATGGAACTTTTCGCTGCACCAGTGTCCAACAGAAAAGGCTCAACGACGCCCGATGTAGCAACTGCGACGTAAGGCCCTCTCTGATCAACCGGAACTGATACCACTCCCTCTCATTGTCTAAGGCTGTCCTAGTAATTACTGTCGTCAGTTCCCTGATCAACGTAATAATCGTCTACATTGTATTGCGCAGATCGTCCTTGCGACGGTCCACGTTGATCAAAACAATTGTCGGAATTTGATGAGTTATCTGAGCGATCGTTCTGAGCACCACGACCTCTACCACGTGGAGCCTGCTGTGAACCACCACGACCTCCTCTAGATGAGTTACCACTATTACGTTCATTTAAAACAGGACAATTGAATTTAATATGCCCCTCCTGTCTACAATAAGCACATTGATTGTACCCTAACGAGGATCTTTGGGAAGAAGAGTCATTGCGAGTTTGTGATCTGTTCGATTGCGGCTGCGATCTATTTTGTTGCGAATTATTCTGATTCGAACGTGGGGGATACGCTTGCTGAAGCAGTACTTTAGTTTTTAGCTCTTTGGTCTTTTTATCAGCACGGTCGTTCTCTTCTTTCTCTCTGTTCTCATAATATTGTGCTGTAGCCAATATCTGAGCTGAAGTACAAACGGCCCATGCACTTTCTGAATTCCTCAATTTATTGCTCAAATCGGGCAGTAAGTTCGAAACAAATTTATCTACGAACAACCTTTGACCACCCTCAGTGCTCATATCCTGACCACTATGATCAATGAATGCTTCCTCGAACCTCGTAAAGTAGTCGGAAACACTCTCGTCCTTCTTTTGCTTACAAGCTGACAATTTGTCCTAGTTCACCTTCATAGCTGGCATAAGAGTTTTCATTCGCGTTATTATTCTTTGAGGAAGGTCAATAATCAACTGGTCGGGTTTAGTAGCAGCCGCTTGTCCGGCATCTGCCGCTACAATGGCAGCCCAAGCACCACCTAATTCATTTGGATGGTTTTCATGGCGAATTTTAGCCCATATCGGTTGCGGTACAACATTTCCGAACAACATATCGATATCGGCAAGATTCATTACCGTAGCATCTACGAGCTGCGATAATTCTTTGTAATACCCTGTAGGATTTTTGCGTGGATCAGGCAAAGATTGCTTCACCTGTAACACTTCCGAGCGTTTCCATGGGAGATGTATCCATACTCTCTGGAAATGCGCCAATACCGGGGGTTGAGCATTAGGATCAGCTGGTATCCAAACCGGTGGAACTTCTCGCATAGGAAATTGACCAGACTCATCTGGCAGTCTTTCGACATCCTCAACAAACAAGGCTTGAGGTATAGGAGTGGGACGAAAAGATAACAACCGTTCAACAGCGCGTCGAACGTTGGTATCCACTATCAGTCCAGCCGAAAACTGAAGCTGTAGATCAGACAACGCGGTCAGCACCTCGTCAGGTGCGTCGGCCGATATCTGATCACGAAGGACCTTACACATTTCCTCGAACACAAAGTATAGGACACAGGACTAACAAGTGAAGGAGTAGAAACAGAAACAACAGCAGGGGTTAACAGAGCAGGAGCAGTAGCGTGAGCAGGAGTATGTGGAAGCGGAGGAGCAGTAGGAATAGCAACAGACGAAGGAGCAGGAACAGTCGGGAGGACGGGTGCAGGTTGAGGAACAGGCGAAGGAAGAATAGGTGCAGGAACAGGTACAGGGGGAATCACAGGGGCTGTGGTACCCTGTACGTATGGAGGTGGCGATTTCATAAGATAGGACATCAAAGGATCCTCAACTGCCTCATCCTTCTTTTCCGACTCCGTAGGCAAAGTAGGATAGCATTTATCTATAGTCATACGCTGTAATCTGTCAAACACTTCCTTTTCCCTAACCTCCTTATCATGCTGGAACTGCTCTGCTTTCTTTACAATGGTACCAGCACTATCTCTCTGATTTCGCTTAGTCTGTCTGATTTCTTTCTGTCGGGCTTCTTTACGCCACAACCGAAAGGCATCAAACATGGCCGGCCTTGACTTCTTCGCGAACAATTTAACCTCTAGATTATCTAAGATCGGGGCCTCGAAGCTACCATGTGGTGGCCAGCGAAGGTCACCATCTTTCTTCGTATATTTGATCCAGTAATCATTAAAAGTAATCGGGCCTAGCCCATGTTTGCTATACAGTTCATACGTGGGAGTTCCAACCGGAGGTATCGGACACGAGTCCTCCAGTCGGGAATCCGTACCACAAGGTCTGAAACAACTGAACAGAGTACTGCGACCAGGCATCTTGCACACTAGCCGAGTTTCACAAACTTCAAGGGTTACGGGATTTACCAAGTCCCAGCAAAGAACAAAACCCTCGGTTTTTGGCGGCTGCAGTCGTCAAACAACACAACAAAGTACGCTAGCAAAGTGTCACCGACAAAAACACTTACACAGCGTCAACAACAAAAACACCCGCTAAAGTGTCAACAACCAAGAACTCTGGGAGCGACCCACAAATACTTAACTCAAAGATCGATGGCGTCTCCAGGAAGGCCCGTCAATCGTCTCGCTATACCAAGGTCTACGCCAGGCGCCAAAACAGGTCTACAGTCAGGGCAGCAGTCCGTCGCAGCCGTCAGGAGGCGGGAATCTTCGCGGGAAAAGTCTTCGGGCCACTTATTTCGACAACAGGATCGATAAAGCGGAGTGCACCTTCCCTCGGAGATTTCACACGAAGTTCCTCACGATCGTCGGGCTTGGACCGGTACCACTGATGCAGCCCCACGTTGGGCGCCAACTGAAGGACTGGGTTCTTTAAGACCCAGCGGTGCCAGGGCACAACACCTGAAACCTTCGTGGGTAACCTGCTCCGGCGTACGAATGACAGAGACACGGGACACTTCCTTCGGCGTCAAAGATTCAAGGGTTTATTTGCTGCAGGGAACACAGATATCACGACAAGTACAACTCGTGCAACTTGGGGAGACTGCTTCAAATTGGTTCTGTGGATCGCTCCTTTTATACAGTTTTTACCCATAGGACAACATGGTACACAAAGGTTTACAACCCGGTTCCCACCATTATCCCCCAGAGGGGTCGCTTTGGTCACTTTGATACACATAAGGTCCGGAACATAAGTGCGGAAACATTTGGCGGTTCCCAACTGTAAAAACCCATCTTCCCAACATTAGTGCATTCCAATCGGCAGTAAAACAGATCGAAAATAGGAACAAAGACAGGTGCAGAGGAAGACGGAGACAGTGGGGAGATCGGAAAGGGTGTAAAAGGGGAGGTATCGGGAAACACGAGATACAGGCATCAAAGGGACGTGCCTAATGAGATGCACGGCTGAGACAATAAACCGGTACGGCAAGATGAGCCTCAAGCGGGGCCATCTGCCTTACAGTATCATCCCCCTCGTCATAAAGACACTTACAAAGAACATGTGTCTTCCGCAAATATCTTGGGAGTCCCAGGGTCGCGAAGCGGACAGCGTCCGTTCGCTGGCTACTTGAGGGCAAGAGACAAAAATGGACGCCGTATCTAAGATGGAACCCGTGGGTACCGATGGAAAACCCACATAACAAACGAACGGTTTAAGTTAGCACAGCGAAACTGCGCACACTTACTAAACTCGTCATTTGCGGTTCATAGATACCAGACTCGACCATATTCGTGCGAGTCGAAAACACCACTTACAATTGTCACGGAACCTCAGGATGGCCGAGTGGTCTAAGGCGCTGTGTTTAGGCCGCAGTCTCCTCTGGAGGCGTGGGTTCGAATCCCACTTCTGACATGACTTTTGGAGATGTAATCTCCTTTTTCAGGTTAACATCTGATGGAAGTTGCATCTGTTGGTCTTCACCTGGGATGTGATTCCGTCCTCATCTAGTCAAGAGAGCTGGGGTTTCTCATATATTTCGGTTGTATAAAGTCTTGCTGACAAAGTGCAGTCCTTACTATATGAGCATAGGACCCATGTAAGAGCTCATCTGGAAGAGTCATGCTCTTGTATGCCCTGGCCAGACAGGCCATGCAAATATGGAATAATGCCTAGCATCTGGTAGACAGTTGGACTCCAGCACACTTACGGCAATTTCCTCAGGGCTGTGATCAGGGGCTGCTTAGATTTGCGTATTCCACCCTATGTTGTGACATTGAAATTCCTTGTTGAATTTGCTTTAGCTAGCCAAGAGGTGGCTGTTGACTCAATTTCAAAGCAGCTTTGGGCCGTTCAAGTGGCTGGTTAATAGCACTTTCTCTTTGTACGCCTTAAAGGCATAAAGAGTTCTTCATAGGTACTGCTCTCTATGGATTGTTCAAAGATCTGTTGGAAGTACTTATAATAGGATAAATAAATTGAGGGCATGCTTTTTCGGTACCCCACTTGCATGGCTGTTTGGCCTGTGGAAGGTTCTATAAATGCAAGTCATGATGGCCGAGTGGTCTAAGGCGCTGCGTTCAGGTCGCAGTCTCTTCTGGAGGCGTGGGTTCAAATCCCACTTCTGACAATTGTGTGTTTACTCTACTTTTTTCTTGAGAGAGAAAAAATCAGATCATTTCCCTCACATGGGCTTATATGGTTGTCTACTTGGAAAAGTGCAGTGAGTTTTTTTCTTGCTCTAGCCACTCATGACCTAAGATGTGTGCTTTTTTTGGTTCACAATATCTTTCCCTCTCTGTAGATGATCAAGCAACATGTGGTCAGGATGGCTGAGTGGTCTAAGGCGCTGCGTTAAGGCCGCAGTCTCTCCTGGAGACGTGGGTTCGAATCCCACTTCTTACAAAACTTTAAGTCCATTTTGTCTCTGAGTTCTTTTAGAATCTCAGCTAAAAATTGGCAGTGCATATAATATCTGAATAAGTAACAAACTTCAGTTTCAACTGCAAATTAATTTGCCCAATTCTGTCTTCAAGCTCGTATAATATTCTTCTAGCACTCGTGCTGTTTTATGTGTTTTTTGGGGGGTGCTTAAAAAGTCCCTTTTATTAATGAAATGGGTTACATTCAGTCTTGTGATATTTTTGGTTTCCAATAAGTAGATTGTTAATTTTATGTAACCTCATTTTCTAATGCTCCATTCAAGAGATGTTTCCACTATGAAATGCAGAGCAAGGGGAAAGAGCACAAGTGATAGAGCGAGTGAGTGAGAAGGGGTGTTGAGGATGGAGAAAATGAAACAAAGACAGAGTGAGTGAACGGCAGGTAGGCCTAGAAGAGGAGACTAGAAGTGAAGGCGACATACTTTTCCCTGCTTTTGACCTCCCACCCATCCCAAACCGACCACAAACGTACCATCTATGCAACGTTGGTATGCAGAAATTCACGCCTCAGCCAGTGAGGGGGAGTCCCAGGCCAGGGGCTAGAGAGCAAAAGACTGCATGTGCTCAGACGTTCCCTGCTAGGGACATTTGATCTGAAACAAGGTCTGCACTCTTGTATCCAGCAAGGATCTAGAAATCCTGCATGAATCTGCAAGGCACAATGACAGCATACATTTGCATAGTATGCACCACCTTCTGCCTTCCTACTTCCTGTGCAGTAGTTGTTTTTGTAGAGAGAGAGGTCGCAGGCAAGGTAATTTTGTGAGTAGGATACAGGACCCTAAATAGCTGGTGAGAGGTATGAGGTATTCTAAAAGCATAAAAATTGTACACCTGTGAAATGAAATGCTTTCACATGTGATCTTCTGTGTTTATTGACCTGTGCATAAAGTTGCACCTTGTGTTTGAAGGTTTAAATTATTTCAGGCTTGCATGGAGGCAGAAATTTCTGAGTGACTTTTATAAATTTCTTAAGACTCTGCACTGTCAGGATGGGCGAGTGGTCTAAGGAGCTGTGTTTAGGCCGCAGTCTCCTCTGGAGGCGTGGGTTCAAATCCCACTTCTGACATGACTTTTGGAGATGTAATCTCCTTTTTCAGGTTAACATCTGATGGAAGTTGCATCTGTTGGTCTTCACCTGGGATGTGATTCCGTCCTCATCTAGTCAAGAGAGCTGGGGTTTCTCATATATTTCGGTTGTATAAAGTCTTGCTGACAAAGTGCAGTCCTTACTATATGAGCATAGGACCCATGTAAGAGCTCATCTGGAAGAGTCATGCTCTTGTATGCCCTGGCCAGACAGGCCATGCAAATATGGAAGAATGCCTAGCATCTGGTAGACAGTTGGACTCCAGCACACTTACGGCAATTTCCTCAGGGCTGTGATCAGGGGCTGCTTAGATTTGCGTATTCCACCCTATGTTGTGACATTGAAATTCCTTGTTGAATTTGCTTTAGCTAGCCAAGAGGTGGCTGTTGACTCAATTTCAAAGCAGCTTTGGGCCTTTCAAGTGGCTGGTTAATAGCACTTTCTCTTTGTACGCCTTAAAGGTCTAAAGAGTTCTTCATAGGTACTGCTCTCTATGGATTGTTCAAAGATCTGTTGGAAGTACTTATAATAGGATAAATAAATTGAGGGCATGCCTTTTCGGTACCCCACTTGCATGGCTGTCTTGCCTGTGGAAGTTTCCACAAATGCAAGTCAGGATGGCCGAGTGGTCTAAGGCGCTGCGTGCAGGTCGCAGTCTCTTCTGGAGGCGTGGGTTCAAATCCCACTTCTGACAATTGTGTGTTTACTCTACTTTTTTCTTGAGAGAGAAAAAATCTGATCATTTCCCTCACATGGGCTTATATGGTTGTCTACTTGGAAAAGTGCAGTGAGTTTTTTTCTTGCTCTAGCCACTCATGACCTAAGTTGTGTGCTTTTTTTGGTTCACAATATCTTTCCCTCTCTGTAGATGATCAAGCAAATGTGGTCAGGATGGCCGAGTGGTCTAAGGTGCTGCGTTAAGGCCGCAGTCTCTCCTGGAGGCGTGGGTTCGAATCCCACTTCTGACAAAACTTTAAGTCCATTTTGTCTCTGAGTTCTTTTAGAATCTCAGCTAAAAATTGGCAGTGCATATAATATCTGAATAAGTAACAAACTTCAGTTTCAACTGCAAATTAATTTGCCCAATTCTGTCTTCAAGCTCGTATAATATTCTTCTAGCACTCGTGGTGTTTTATGTGTTTTTTGGGGGGTGCTTAAAAAGTCCCTTTTATTAATGAAATGGGTTACATTCAGTCTTGTGATATTTTTGGTTTCCAATAAGTAGATTGTTAATTTTATGTAACCTCATTTTCTAATGCTCCATTCAAGAGATGTTTCCACTATGAAATGCAGAGCAAGGGGAAAGAGCACAAGTGATAGAGCGAGTGAGTGAGAAGGGGTGTTGAGGAAGGAGAGAATGAAACAAAGACAGAGTGAGTGAATGGCAGGTAAGCCTAGAAGAGGAGACTAGAAGTGAAGGCGACATACTTTTCCCTGCTTTTGACCTCCCACCCATCCCAAACCGACCACAAACGTACCATCTATGCAACGTTGGTATGCAGAAATTCACGCCTCAGCCAGTGAGGGTAAGTACCAGGCCAGGGGCTAGAGAGCAAAAGACTGCATGTGCTCAGACGTTCCCTGCTAGGGACAGTTGATCTGAAACAAGGTCTGCTCTCTTGTATCCAGCAAGGATCTAGAAATCCTGCATGAATCTGCAAGGCACAATGACAGCATACATTTGCATAATATGCCCCACCTTCTGCCTTCCTACTTCCTGTGCAGTAGTTGTTTGTGTAGAGAGAGAGGTCAATCAATCAATCAATCAAAGACATTTATAGAGCGCACTACCTACCCGTAGGGTCTCGAGGCGCTTTTTGGGGAGGGGGGGGGGGGGGTTCCGCTACTGCTCGCAGGCAAGGTAATTTTGTGAGTAGGATACAGGACCCTAAATAGCTGGTGAGAGGTATGAGGTATTCTAAAAGCATAAAAATTGTACACCTGTGAAATGAAATGCTTTCACATGTGATCTTCTGTGTTTATTGTCCTGTGCATAAAGTTGCACCTTGTGTTTGAAGGTTTAAATTATTTCAGGCTTGCATGGAGGCAGAAATTTCTGAGTGACTTTTATACATTTCTTAAGACTCTGCACTGTCAGGATGGCCGAGTGGTGTAAGGTGCTGTGTTTAGGCCGCAGTCTCCTCTGGAGACGTGGGTTCGAATCCCACTTCTGACATGACTTTTGGAGATGTAATCTCCTTTTTCAGGTTAACATCTGATGGAAGTTGCATCTGTTGGCCTTCACCTGGGATGTGATTCCGTCCTCATCTAGTCAAGAGAGCTGGGGTTTCTCATATATTTCGGTTGTATAAAGTCTTGCTGACAAAGTGCAGTCCTTACTATATGAGCATAGGACCCATGTAAGAGCTCATCTGGAAGAGTCATGCTCTTGTATGCCCTGGCCAGACAGGCCATGCAAATATGGAAGAATGCCTAGCATCTGGTAGACAGTTGGACTCCAGCACACTTACGGCAATTTCCTCAGGGCTGTGATCAGGGGCTGCTTAGATTTGCGTATTCCACCCTATGTTGTGACATTGAAATTCCTTGTTGAATTTGCTTTAGCTAGCCAAGAGGTGGCTGTTGACTCAATTTCAAAGCAGCTTTGGGCCGTTCAAGTGGCTGGTTAATAGCACTTTCTCTTTGTACGCCTTAAAGGTCTAAAGAGTTCTTCATAGGTACTGCTCTCTATGGATTGTTCAAAGATCTGTTGGAAGTACTTATAATAGGATAAATAAATTGAGGGCATGCCTTTTCGGTACCCCACTTGCATGGCTGTCTGGCCTGTGGAAGGTTCCCCAAATGCAAGTCAGGATGGCCGAGTGGTCTAAGGCGCTGCGTTCAGGTCGCAGTCTCTTCTGGAGGCGTGGGTTCAAATCCCACTTCTGACAATTGTGTGTTTCCTGTACTTTTTTCTTGAGAGAGAAAAAATCTGATCATTTCCCTCACATGGGCTTATATGGTTGTCTACTTGGAAAAGTGCAGTGAGTTTTTTTCTTGCTCTAGCCACTCATGACCTAAGATGTGTGCTTTTTTTGGTTCACAATATCTTTCCCTCTCTGTAGATGATTAAGCAAATGTGGTCAGGATGGCCGAGTGGTCTAAGGCGCTGCGTTAAGGCCGCAGTCTCTCCTGGAGGCGTGGGTTCGAATCCCACTTCTGACAAAACTTTAAGTCCATTTTGTCTCTGAGTTCTTTTAGAATCTCAGCTAAAAATTGGCAGTGCATATAATATCTGAATAAGTAACAAACTTCAGTTTCAACTGCAAATTAATTTGCCCAATTCTGTCTTCAAGCTCGTATAATATTCTTCTAGCACTCGTGGTGTTTTATGTGTTTTTTGGGGGGTGCTTAAAAAGTCCCTTTTATTAATGAAATGGGTTACATTCAGTCTTGTGATATTTTTGGTTTCCAATAAGTAGATTGTTAATTTTATGTAACCTCATTTTCTAATGCTCCATTCAAGAGATGTTTCCACTATGAAATGCAGAGCAAGGGGAAAGAGCACAAGTGATAGAGCGAGTGAGTGAGAAGGGGTGTTGAGGAAGGAGAGAATGAAACAAAGACAGAGTGAGTGAACGGCAGGTAGGCCTAGAAGAGGAGACTAGAAGTGAAGGCGACATACTTTTCCATGCTTTTGACCTCCCACCCATCCCAAACCGACCACAAACGTACCATCTATGCAACGTTGGTATGCAGAAATTCACGCCTCAGCCAGTGAGGGTAAGTCCCAGGCCAGGGGCTAGAGAGCAAAAGACTGCATGTGCTCAGACGTTCCCTGCTAGGGACAGTTGATCTGAAACAAGGTCTGCTCTCTTGTATCCAGCAAGGATCTAGAAATCCTGCATGAATCTGCAAGGCACAATGACAGCATACATTTGCATAATATGCCCCACCTTCTGCCTTCCTACTTCCTGTGCAGTAGTTGTTTGTGTAGAGAGAGAGGTCGCAGGCAAGTTAATTTTGTGAGTAGGATACAGGACCCTAAATAGCTGGTGAGAGGTATGAGGTATTCTAAAAGCATAAAAATTGTACTCATGTGAAATGAAATGCTTTCACATGTGATCTTCTGTGTTTATTGTCCTGTGCATAAAGTTGCACCTTGTCTTTGAAGGTTTAAATTATTTCAGGCTTGCATGGAGGCAGAAATTTCTGAGTGACTTTTATACATTTCTTAAGACTCTTCACTGTCAGGATGGCCGAGTGGTCTAAGGCGCTGTGTTTAGGCCGCAGTCTCCTCTGGAGGAGTGGGATTGAATCCCACTTCTGACATGACTTTTGGAGATGTAATCTCCTTTTTCAGGTTAACATCTGATGGAAGTTGCATCTGTTGGTCTTCACCTGGGATGTGATTCCGTCCTCATCTAGTCAAGAGAGCTGGGGTTTCTCATATATTTCGGTTGTATACAAAGTGCAGTCCTTACTATATGAGCATAGGACACATGTAAAAGCTCATCTGGAAGAGTCATGCTCTTGTATGCCCTGGCCAGACAGGCCATGCAAATATGGAAGAATGAGTAGCATCTGGTAGACAGTTGGACTCCAGCACACTTACAGCAATTTCCTCAGGGCTGTGATCAGGGGCTGCTTAGATTTGCGTATTCCACCCTATGTTGTGACATTGAAATTCCTTGTTGAATTTGCTTTAGCTAGCCAAGAAGTGGCTGTTGACTCAATTTCAAAGCAGCTTTGGGCCGTTCAAGTGGCTGGTTAATAGCACTTTCTCGTTGTACGCCTTAAAGGCATAAAGAGTTCTTCATAGGTACTGCTCTCTATGGATTGTTCAAAGATCTGTTGGAAGTACTTATAATAGGATAAATAAATTGAGGGCATGCTTTTTCGGTACCCCACTTGCATGGCTGTCTGGCCTGTGGAAGGTTCTATAAATGCAAGTCAGGATGGCCGAGTGGTCTAAGGCGCTGCGTTCAGGTCGCAGTCTCTTCTGGAGGCGTGGGTTCAAATCCCACTTCTGACAATTGTGTGTTTACTCTACTTTTTTCTTGAGAGAGAAAAAATCTGATCATTTCCCTCACATGGGCTTATATGGTTGTCTACTTGGAAAAGTGCAGTGAGTTGTTTTTCTTGCTCTAGCCACTCATGACCTAAGATGTGTGCTTTTTTTGGTTCACAATATCTTTCCCTCTCTGTAGATGATCAAGCAACATGTGGTCAGGATGGCCGAGTGGTCTAAGGCGCTGCGTAAAGGCCGCAGTCTCTCCTGGAGACGTGGGTTCGAATCCCACTTCTGACAAAACTTTAAGTCCATTTTGTCTCTGAGTTCTTTCAGAATCTCAGCTAAAAATTGGCAGTGCATATAATATCTGAATAAGTAACAACTTCAGTTTCAACTGCAAATTAATTTGCCCAATTCTGTCTTCAAGCTCGTATAATATTCTTCTAGCACTCGTGCTGTTTTATGTGTTTTTTGGGGGGTGCTTAAAAAGTCCCTTTTATTAATGAAATGGGTTACATTCAGTCTTGTGATATTTTTGGTTTCCAATAAGTAGATTGTTAATTTTATGTAACCTCATTTTCTAATGCTCCATTCAAGAGATGTTTCCACTATGAAATGCAGAGCAAGGGGAAAGAGCACAAGTGATAGAGCGAGTGAGTGAGAAGGGGTGTTGAGGAAGGAGAGAATGAAACAAAGACAGAGTGAGTGAACGGCAGGTAGGCCTAGAAGAGGAGACTAGAAGTGAAGGTGACATACTTTTCCATGCTTTTGACCTCCCACCCATCCCAAACCGACCACAAACGTACCATCTATGCAACGTTGGTATGCAGAAATTCACGCCTCAGCCAGTGAGGGTAAGTCCCAGGCCAGGGGCTAGAGAGCAAAAGACTGCATGTGCTCAGACGTTCCCTGCTAGGGACAGTTGATCTGAAACAAGGTCTGCTCTCTTGTATCCAGCAAGGATCTAGAAATCCTGCATGAATCTGCAAGGCACAATGACAGCATACATTTGCATAATATGCCCCACCTTCTGCCTTCCTACTTCCTGTGCAGTAGTTGTTTGTGTAGAGAGAGAGGTCGCAAGCAAGGTAATTTTGTGAGTAGGATACAGGACCCTAAATAGCTGGTGAGAGGTATGAGGTATTTTAAAAGCATAAAAATTGTACACCTGTGAAATGAAATGCTTTCACATGTGATCTTCTGTGTTTATTGTCCTGTGCATAAAGTTGCACCTTGTGTTTGAAGGTTTAAATTATTTCAGGCTTGCATGGAGGCAGAAATTTCTGAGTGACTTTTATACATTTCCTATGACTCTGCACTGTCAGGATGGCCGAGTGGTCTAAGCTGCTGTGTTTAGGCCGCAGTCTCCTCTGGAGGCGTGGGTTCGAATCCCACTTCTGACATGACTTTTGGAGATGTAATCTCCTTTTTCAGGTTAACATCTGATGGAAGTTGCATCTGTTGGTCTTCACCTAGGATGTGATTCCGTCCTCATCTAGTCAAGAGAGCTGGGGTTTCTCATATATTTCGGTTGTATAAAGTCTTGCTGACAAAGTGCAGTCCTTACTATATGAGCATAGGACCCATGTAAGAGCTCATCTGGAAGAGTCATGCTCTTGTATGCCCTGGCCAGACAGGCCATGCAAATATGGAAGAATGCCTAGCATCTGGTAGACAGTTGGACTCCAGCACACTTACGGCAATTTCCTCAGGGCTGTGATCAGGGGCTGCTTAGATTTGCGTATTCCACCCTATGTTGTGACATTGAAATTCCTTGTTGAATTTGCTTTAGCTAGCCAAGAGGTGGCTGTTGACTCAATTTCAAAGCAGCTTTGGGCCTTTCAAGTGGCTGGTTAATAGCACTTTCTCTTTGTACGCCTTAAAGGTCTAAAGAGTTCTTCATAGGTACTGCTCTCTATGGATTGTTCAAAGATCTGTTGGAAGTACTTATAATAGGATAAATAAATTGAGGGCATGCCTTTTCGGTACCCCACTTGCATGGCTGTCTGGCCTGTGGAAGGTTCCACAAATGCAAGTCAGGATGGCCGAGTGGTCTAAGGCGCTGCGTTCAGGTCACAGTCTCTTCTGGAGGCGTGGGTTCAAATCCCACTTCTGACAATTGTGTGTTTACTCTACTTTTTTCTTGAGAGAGAAAAAATCAGATCATTTCCCTCACATGGGCTTATATGGTTGTCTACTTGGAAAAGTGCAGTGAGTTTTTTTCTTGCTCTAGCCACTCATGACCTAAGATGTGTGCTTTTTTTGGTTCACAATATCTTTCCCTCTCTGTAGATGATCAAGCAAATGTGGTCAGGATGGCCGAGTGGTCTAAGGCGCTGCGATAAGGCCGCAGTCTCTCCTGGAGGCGTGGGTTCGAATCCCACTTCTGACAAAACTTTAAGTCCATTTTGTCTCTGAGTTCTTTTAGAATCTCAGCTAAAAATTGGCAGTGCATATAATATCTGAATAAGTAACAAACTTCAGTTTCAACTGCAAATTAATTTGCCCAATTCTGTCTTCAAGCTCGTATAATATTCTTCTAGCACTCGTGGTGTTTTATGTGTTTTTTGGGGGGTGCTTAAAAAGTCCCTTTTATTAATGAAATGGGTTACATTCAGTCTTGTGATATTTTTGGTTTCCAATAAGTAGATTGTTAATTTTATGTAACCTCATTTTCTAATGCTCCATTCAAGAGATGTTTCCACTATGAAATGCAGAGCAAGGGGAAAGAGCACAAGTGATAGAGCGAGTGAGTGAGAAGGGGTGCTGAGGAAGGAGAGAATGAAACAAAGACAGAGTGAGTGAACGGCAGGTAGGCCTAGAAGAGGAGACTAGAAGTGAAGGCGACATACTTTTCCCTGCTTTTGACCTCCCACCCATCCCAAACCGACCACAAACGTACCATCTATGCAACGTTGGTATGCAGAAATTCACGCCTCAGCCAGTGAGGGTAAGTCCCAGGCCAGGGGCTAGAGAGCAAAAGACTGCATGTGCTCAGACGTTCCCTGCTAGGGACAGTTGATCTGAAACAAGGTCTGCTCTCTTGTATCCAGCAAGGATCTAGAAATCCTGCATGAATCTGCAAGGCACAATGACAGCATACATTTGCATAATATGCCCCACCTTCTGCCTTCCTACTTCCTGTGCAGTAGTTGTTTGTGTAGAGAGAGAGGTCGCAGGCAAGGTAATTTTGTGAGTAGGATACAGGACCCTAAATAGCTGGTGAGAGGTATGAGGTATTTTAAAAGCATAAAAATTGTACACCTGTGAAATGAAATGCTTTCACATGTGATCTTCTGTGTTTATTGTCCTGTGCATAAAGTTGCACCTTGTGTTTGAAGGTTTAAATTATTTCAGGCTTGCATGGAGGCAGAAATTTCTGAGTGACTTTTATACATTTCCTAAGACTCTGCACTGTCAGGATGGCCGAGTGGTCTAAGGCGCTGTGTTTAGGCCGCAGACTTCTCTGGAGGCGTGGGTTCGAATCCCACTTCTGACATGACTTTTGGAGATGTAATCTCCTTTTTCAGGTTAACATCTGATGGAAGTTGCATCTGTTGGTCTTCACCTAGGATGTGATTCCGTCCTCATCTAGTCAAGAGAGCTGGGGTTTCTCATATATTTCGGTTGTATAAAGTCTTGCTGACAAAGTGCAGTCCTTACTATATGAGCATAGGACCCATGTAAGAGCTCATCTGGAAGAGTCATGCTCTTGTATGCCCTGGCCAGACAGGCCATGCAAATATGGAAGAATGCCTAGCATCTGGTAGACAGTTGGACTCCAGCACACTTACGGCAATTTCCTCAGGGCTGTGATCAGGGGCTGCTTAGATTTGCGTATTCCACCCTATGTTGTGACATTGAAATTCCTTGTTGAATTTGCTTTAGCTAGCCAAGAGGTGGCTGTTGACTCAATTTCAAAGCAGCTTTGGGCCTTTCAAGTGGCTGGTTAATAGCACTTTCTCTTTGTACGCCTTAAAGGTCTAAAGAGTTCTTCATAGGTACTGCTCTCTATGGATTGTTCAAAGATCTGTTGGAAGTACTTATAATAGGATAAATAAATTGAGGGCATGCCTTTTCGGTACCCCACTTGCATGGCTGTCTGGCCTGTGGAAGGTTCCACAAATGCAAGTCAGGATGGCCGGGTGGTCTAAGGCGCTGCGTTCAGGTCGCAGTCTCTTCTGGAGGCGTGGGTTCAAATCCCACTTCTGACAATTGTGTGTTTACTCTACTTTTTTCTTGGGAGAGAAAAAATCAGATCATTTCCCTCACATGGGCTTATATGGTTGTCTACTTGGAAAAGTGCAGTGAGTTTTTTTCTTGCTCTAGCCACTCATGACCTAAGTTGTGTGCTTTTTTTGGTTCACAATATCTTTCCCTCTCTGTAGATGATCAAGCAAATGTGGTCAGGATGGCCGAGTGGTCTCAGGCGCTGTGTTAAGGCCGCAGTCTCTCCTGGAGGCGTGGGTTCGAATCCCACTTCTGACAAAACTTTAAGTCCATTTTGTCTCTGAGTTCTTTTAGAATCTCAGCTAAAAATTGGCAGTGCATATAATATCTGAATAAGTAACAAACTTCAGTTTCAACTGCAAATTAATTTGCCCAATTCTGTCTTCAAGCTCGTATAATATTCTTCTAGCACTCGTGGTGTTTTATGTGTTTTTTGGGGGGTGCTTAAAAAGTCCCTTTTATTAATGAAATGGGTTACATTCAGTCTTGTGATATTTTTGGTTTCCAATAAGTAGATTGTTAATTTTATGTAACCTCATTTTCTAATGCTCCATTCAAGAGATGTTTCCACTATGAAATGCAGAGCAAGGGGAAAGAGCACAAGTGATAGAGCGAGTGAGTGAGAAGGGGTGTTGAGGAAGGAGAGAATGAAACAAAGACAGAGTGAGTGAACGGCAGGTAGGCCTAGAAGAGGAGACTAGAAGTGAAGGCGACATACTTTTCCCTGCTTTTGACCTCCCACCCATCTCAAACCGACCACAAACGTACCATCTATGCAACGTTGGTATGCAGAAATTCACACCTCAGCCAGTGAGGGTAAGTCCCAGGCCAGGGGCTAGAGAGCAAAAGACTGCATGTGCTCAGACGTTCCCTGCTAGGGACAGTTGATCTGAAACAAGGTCTGCTCTCTTGTATCCAGCAAGGATCTAGAAATCCTGCATGAATCTGCAAGGCACAATGACAGCATACATTTGCATAATATGCCCCACCTTCTGCCTTCCTACTTCCTGTGCAGTAGTTGTTTGTGTAGAGAGAGAGGTCGCATGCAAGGTAATTTTGTGAGTAGGATACAGGACCCTAAATAGCTGGTGAGAGGTATGAGGTATTCTAAAAGCATAAAAATTGTACACCTGTGAAATGAAATACTTTCACATGTGATCTTCTGTGTTTATTGTCCTGTGCATAAAGTTGCACCTTGTGTTTGAAGGTTTAAATTATTTCAGGCTTGCTTGGAGGCAGAAATTTCTGAGTGACTTTTATACATTTCTTAAGACTCTGCACTGTCAGGATGGCCGAGTGGTCTAAGGCGCTGTGTTTAGGCCGCAGTCTCCTCTGGAGGCGTGGGTTCGAATCCCACTTCTGACATGACTTTTGGAGATGTAATCTCCTTTTTCAGGTTAACATCTGATGGAAGTTGCATCTGTTGGTCTTCACCTGGGATGTGATTCCGTCATCATCTAGTCAAGAGAGCTGGGGTTTCTCATATATTTCGGTTGTATAAAGTCTTGCTGACAAAGTGCAGTCCTTACTATATGAGCATAGGACCCATGTAAGAGATCATCTGGAAGAGTCATGCTCTTGTATGCCCTGGCCAGACAGGCCATGCAAATATGGAAGAATGCCTAGCATCTGGTAGACAGTTGGACTCCAGCACACTTACGGCAATTTCCTCAGGGCTGTGATCAGGGGCTGCTTATATTTGCGTATTCCACCCTATGTTGTGAAATTGAAATTCCTTGTTGAATTTGCTTTAGCTATCCAAGAGGTGGCTGTTGACTCAATTTCAAAGCAGCTTTGGGCCGTTCAAGTGGCTGGTTAATAGCACTTTCTCTTTGTACGCCTTAAAGGTCTAAAGAGTTCTTCATAGGTACTGCTCTCTATGGATTGTTCAAAGATCTGTTGGAAGTACTTATAATAGGATAAATAAATTGAGGGCATGCCTTTTCGGTACCCCACTTGCATGGCTGTCTGGCCTGTGGAAGGTTCCACAAATGCAAGTCAGGATGGCAGAGATGCCTAAGGCGCTGCGTTCAGGTCGCAGTCTCTTCTGGAGGCGTGGGTTCAAATCCCACTTCTGACAATTGTGTGTTTACTCTACTTTTTTCTTCAGAGAGAAAAAATCAGATCATTTCCCTCACATGGGCCTATATGGTTGTCTACTTCGAAAAGTGCAGTGAGTTTTTTTCTTGCTCTAGCCACTCATGACCTAAGATGTGTGCTTTTTTTTGGTTCACAATATCTTTCCCTCTCTGTAGATGATCAAGCAACATGTGGTCAGGATGGCCGAGTGGTCTAAGGCGCTGCGTTAAGGCCGCAGTCTCTCCTGGAGGCGTGGGTTCGAATCCCACTTCTGACAAAACTTTAAGTCCATTTTGTCTCTGAGTTCTTTTAGAATCTCAGCTAAAAATTGGCAGTGCATATAATATCTGAATAAGTAACAAACTTCAGTTTCAACTGCAAATTAATTTGCCCAATTCTGTCTTCAAGCTCGTATAATATTCTTCTAGCACTCGTGGTGTTTTATGTGTTTTTTGGGGGGTGCTTAAAAAGTCCCTTTATTAATGAAATGGGTTACATTCAGTCTTGTGATATTTTTGGTTTCCAATAAGTAGATTGTTAATTTTATGTAACCTCATTTTCTAATGCTCCATTCAAGAGATGTTTCCACTATGAAATGCAGAGCAAGGGGAAAGAGCACAAGTGATAGAGCGAGTGAGTGAGAAGGGGTGTTGAGGAAGGAGAGAATGAAACAAAGACAGAGTGAGTGAACGGCAGGTAGGCCTAGAAGAGGAGACTAGAAGTGAAGGCGACATACTTTTCCCTGCTTTTGACCTCCCACCCATCCCAAACCGACCACAAACGTACCATCTATGCAACGTTGGTATGCAGAAATTCACGCCTCAGCCAGTGAGGGTGAGTCCCAGGCCAGGGGCTAGAGAGCAAAAGACTGCATGTGCTCAGACGTTCCCTGCTAGGGACAGTTGATCTGAAACAAGGTCTGCACTCTTGTATCCAGCAAGGATCTAGAAATCCTGCATGAATCTGCAAGGCACAATGACAGCACACATTTGCATAATATGCCCCACCTTCTGCCTTCCTACTTCCTGTGCAGTAGTTGTTTGTGTAGAGAGAGAGGTCGCAGGCAAGGTAATTTTGTGAGTCGGATACAGGACCCTAAAAAGCTGGTGAGAGGTATGAGGTATTCTAAAAGCATAAAAATTGTACACCTGTGAAATGAAATGCTTTCACATGTGATCTTCTGTGTTTATTGTCCTGTGCATAAAGTTGCACCTTGTGTTTGAAGGTTTAAATTATTTCAGGCTTGCATGGAGGCAGAAATTTCTGAGTGACTTTTATACATTTCTTAAGACTCTGCTCTGTCAGGATGGCCGAGTGGTCTAAGGCGCTGTGTTTAGGCCGCAGTCTCCTCTGGAGGCGTGGGTTCGAATCCCACTTCTGACATGACTTTTGGAGATGTAATCTCCTTTTTCAGGTTAACATCTGATGGAAGTTGCATCAGTTGGTCTTCACCTGGGATGTGATTCCGTCCTCATCTAGTTAAGAGAGCTGGGGTTTCTCATATATTTCAGTTGTATAAAGTCTTGCTGACAAAGTGCAGTCCTTACTATATGAGCATAGGACCCATGTAAGAGATCATCTGGAAGAGTCATGCTCTTGTATGCCCTGGCCAGACAGGCCATGCAAATATGGAAGAATGCCTAGCATCTGGTAGACAGTTGGACTCCAGCACACTTACGGCAATTTCCTCAGGGCTGTGATCAGGGGCTGCTTATATTTGCGTATTCCACCCTATGTTGTGACATTGAAATTCCTTGTTGAATTTGCTTTAGCTATCCAAGAGGTGGCTGTTGACTCAATTTCAAAGCAGCTTTGGGCCGTTCAAGTGGCTGGTTAATAGCACTTTCTCTTTGTACGCCTTAAAGGTCTAAAGAGTTCTTCATAGGTACTGCTCTCTATGGATTGTTCAAAGATCTGTTGGAAGTACTTATAATAGGATAAATAAATTGAGGGCATGCCTTTTCGGTACCCCACTTGCATGGCTGTCTGGCCTGTGGAAGGTTCCACAAATGCAAGTCAGGATGGCAGAGATGCCTAAGGCGCTGCGTTCAGGTCGCAGTCTCTTCTGGAGGCGTGGGTTCAAATCCCACTTCTGACAATTGTGTGTTTACTCTACTTTTTTCTTCAGAGAGAAAAAATCAGATCATTTCCCTCACATGGGCCTATATGGTTGTCTACTTGGAAAAGTGCAGTGAGTTTTTTTCTTGCTCTAGCCACTCATGACCTAAGATGTGTGCTTTTTTTGGTTCACAATATCTTTCCCTCTCTGTAGATGATCAAGCAACATGTGGTCAGGATGGCCGAGTGGTCTAAGGCGCTGCGTTAAGGCCGCAGTCTCTCCTGGAGGCGTGGGTTCGAATCCCACTTCTGACAAAACTTTAAGTCCATTTTGTCTCTGAGTTCTTTTAGAATCTCAGCTAAAAATTGGCAGTGCATATAATATCTGAATAAGTAACAAACTTCAGTTTCAACTGCAAATTAATTTGCCCAATTCTGTCTTCAAGCTCGTATAATATTCTTCTAGCACTTGTTGTGTTTTATGTGTTTTTTGGGGGGTGCTTAAAAAGTCCCTTTATTAATGAAATGGGTTACATTCAGTCTTGTGATATTTTTGGTTTCCAATAAGTAGATTGTTAATTTTATGTAACCTCATTTTCTAATGCTCCATTCAAGAGATGTTTCCACTATGAAATGCAGAGCAAGGGGAAAGAGCACAAGTGATAGAGCGAGTGAGTGAGAAGGGGTGTTGAGGAAGGAGAGAATGAAACAAAGACAGAGTGAGTGAACGGCAGGTAGGCCTAGAAGAGGAGACTAGAAGTGAAGGCGACATACTTTTCCCTGCTTTTGACCTCCCACCCATCCCAAACCGACCACAAACGTACCATCTATGCAACGTTGGTATGCAGAAATTCACGCCTCAGCCAGTGAGGGTGAGTCCCAGGCCAGGGGCTAGAGAGCAAAAGACTGCATGTGCTCAGACGTTCCCTGCTAGGGACAGTTGATCTGAAACAAGGTCTGCACTCTTGTATCCAGCAAGGATCTAGAAATCCTGCATGAATCTGCAAGGCACAATGACAGCACACATTTGCATAATATGCCCCACCTTCTGCCTTCCTACTTCCTGTGCAGTAGTTGTTTGTGTAGAGAGAGAGGTCGCAGGCAAGGTAATTTTGTGAGTCGGATACAGGACCCTAAAAAGCTGGTGAGAGGTATGAGGTATTCTAAAAGCATAAAAATTGTACACCTGTGAAATGAAATGCTTTCACATGTGATCTTCTGTGTTTATTGTCCTGTGCATAAAGTTGCACCTTGTGTTTGAAGGTTTAAATTATTTCAGGCTTGCATGGAGGCAGAAATTTCTGAGTGACTTTTATACATTTCTTAAGACTCTGCTCTGTCAGGATGGCCGAGTGGTCTAAGGCGCTGTGTTTAGGCCGCAGTCTCCTCTGGAGGCGTGGGTTCGAATCCCACTTCTGACATGTCTTTTGGAGATGTAATCTCCTTTTTCAGGTTAACATCTGATGGAAGTTGCATCAGTTGGTCTTCACCTGGGATGTGATTCCGTCCTCATCTAGTTAAGAGAGCTGGGGTTTCTCATATATTTCGGTTGTATAAAGTCTTGCTGACAAAGTGCAGTCCTTACTATATGAGCATAGGACCCATGTAAGAGATCATCTGGAAGAGTCATGCTCTTGTATGCCCTGGCCAGACAGGCCATGCAAATATGGAAGAATGCCTAGCATCTGGTAGACAGTTGGACTCCAGCACACTTACGGCAATTTCCTCAGGGCTGTGATCAGGGGCTGCTTATATTTGCGTATTCCACCCTATGTTGTGACATTGAAATTCCTTGTTGAATTTGCTTTAGCTATCCAAGAGGTGGCTGTTGACTCAATTTCAAAGCAGCTTTGGGCCGTTCAAGTGGCTGGTTAATAGCACTTTCTCTTTGTACGCCTTAAAGGTCTAAAGAGTTCTTCATAGGTACTGCTCTCTATGGATTGTTCAAAGATCTGTTGGAAGTACTTATAATAGGATAAATAAATTGAGGGCATGCCTTTTCGGTACCCCACTTGCATGGCTGTCTGGCCTGTGGAAGGTTCCACAAATGCAAGTCAGGATGGCAGAGATGCCTAAGGCGCTGCGTTCAGGTCGCAGTCTCTTCTGGAGGCGTGGGTTCAAATCCCACTTCTGACAATTGTGTGTTTACTCTACTTTTTTCTTCAGAGAGAAAAAATCAGATTATTTCCCTCACATGGGCCTATATGGTTGTCTACTTGGAAAAGTGCAGTGAGTTTTTTTCTTGCTCTAGCCACTCATGACCTAAGATGTGTGCTTTTTTTGGTTCACAATATCTTTCCCTCTCTGTAGATGATCAAGCAACATGTGGTCAGGATGGCCGAGTGGTCTAAGGCGCTGCGTTAAGGCCGCAGTCTCTCCTGGAGGCGTGGGTTCGAATCCCACTTCTGACAAAACTTTAAGTCCATTTTGTCTCTGAGTTCTTTTAGAATCTCAGCTAAAAATTGGCAGTGCATATAATATCTGAATAAGTAACAAACTTCAGTTTCAACTGCAAATTAATTTGCCCAATTCTGTCTTCAAGCTCGTATAATATTCTTCTAGCACTTGTTGTGTTTTATGTGTTTTTTGGGGGGTGCTTAAAAAGTCCCTTTATTAATGAAATGGGTTACATTCAGTCTTGTGATATTTTTGGTTTCCAATAAGTAGATTGTTAATTTTATGTAACCTCATTTTCTAATGCTCCATTCAAGAGATGTTTCCACTATGAAATGCAGAGCAAGGGGAAAGAGCACAAGTGATAGAGCGAGTGAGTGAGAAGGGGTGTTGAGGAAGGAGAGAATGAAACAAAGACAGAGTGAGTGAACGGCAGGTAGGCCTAGAACAGGAGACTAGAAGTGAAGGCGACATACTTTTCCCTGCTTTTGACCTCCCACCCATCCCAAACCGACCACAAACGTACCATCTATGCAACGTTGGTATGCAGAAATTCACGCCTCAGCCAGTGAGGGTGAGTCCCAGGCCAGGGGCTAGAGAGCAAAAGACTGCATGTGCTCAGACGTTCCCTGCTAGGGACAGTTGATCTGAAACAAGGTCTGCACTCTTGTATCCAGCAAGGATCTAGAAATCCTGCATGAATCTGCAAGGCACAATGACAGCACACATTTGCATAATATGCCCCACCTTCTGCCTTCCTACTTCCTGTGCAGTAGTTGTTTGTGTAGAGAGAGAGGTCGCAGGCAAGGTAATTTTGTGAGTCGGATACAGGACCCTAAAAAGCTGGTGAGAGGTATGAGGTATTCTAAAAGCATAAAAATTGTACACCTGTGAAATGAAATGCTTTCACATGTGATCTTCTGTGTTTATTGTCCTGTGCATAAAGTTGCACCTTGTGTTTGAAGGTTTAAATTATTTCAGGCTTGCATGGAGGCAGAAATTTCTGAGTGACTTTTATACATTTCTTAAGACTCTTCACTGTCAGGATGGCCGAGTGGTCTAAGGCGCTGTGTTTAGGCCGCAGTCTCTCCTGGAGACGTGGGTTCAAATCCCACTTCTGAAAAAACTTTAAGTCCATTTTGTCTCTGAGTTCTTTTAGAATCTCAGCTAAAAATTGGCAGTGCATATAATATCTGAATAAGTAACAAACTTCAGTTTCAACTGCAAATTAATTTGCCCAATTCTGTCTTCAAGCTCGTATAATATTCTTCTAGCACTCGTGCTGTTTTATGTGTTTTTTGGGGGGTGCTTAAAAAGTCCCTTTTATTAATGAAATGGGTTACATTCAGTCTTGTGATATTTTTGGTTTCCAATAAGTAGATTGTTAATTTTATGTAACCTCATTTTCTAATGCTCCATTCAAGAGATGTATCCACTATGAAATGCAGAGCAAGGGGAAAGAGCACAAGTGATAGAGCGAGTGAGTGAGAAGGGGTGTTGAGGAAGGAGAGAATGAAACAAAGACAGAGTGAGTGAACGGCAGGTAGGCCTAGAAGAGGAGACTAGAAGTGAAGGCGACATACTTTTCCATGCTTTTGACCTCCCACCCATCCCAAACCGACCACAAACGTACCATCTATGCAACGTTGGTATGCAGAAATTCACGCCTCAGCCAGTGAGGGTAAGTCCCAGGCCAGGGGCTAGAGAGCAAAAGACTGCATGTGCTCAGACGTTCCCTGCTAGGGACAGTTGATCTGAAACAAGGTCTGCTCTCTTGTATCCAGCAAGGATCTAGAAATCCTGCATGAATCTGCAAGGCACAATGACAGCATACATTTGCATAATATGCCCCACCTTCTGCCTTCCTACTTCCTGTGCAGTAGTTGTTTGTGTAGAGAGAGAGGTCGCAGGCAAGGTAATTTTGTGAGTAGGATACAGGACCCTAAATAGCTGGTGAGAGGTATGAGGTATTTTAAAAGCATAAAAATTGTACACCTGTGAAATGAAATGCTTTCACATGTGATCTTCTGTGTTTATTGTCCTGTGCATAAAGTTGCACCTTGTGTTTGAAGGTTTAAATTATTTCAGGCTTGCATGGAGGCAGAAATTTCTGAGTGACTTTTATACATTTCCTAAGACTCTGCACTGTCAGGATGGCCGAGTGGTCTAAGGCGCTGTGTTTAGGCCGCAGTCTCCTCTGGAGGCGTGGGTTCGAATCCCACTTCTGACATGACTTTTGGAGATGTAATCTCCTTTTTCAGGTTAACATCTGATGGAAGTTGCATCTGTTGGTCTTCACCTAGGATGTGATTCCGTCCTCATCTAGTCAAGAGAGCTGGGGTTTCTCATATATTTCGGTTGTATAAAGTCTTGCTGACAAAGTGCAGCCCTTACTATATGAGCATAGGACCCATTTAAGAGCTCATCTGGAAGAGTCATGCTCTTGTATGCCCTGGCCAGACAGGCCATGCAAATATGGAAGAATGCCTAGCATCTGGTAGACAGTTGGACTCCAGCACACTTACGGCAATTTCCTCAGGGCTGTGATCAGGGGCTGCTTAGATTTGCGTATTCCACCCTATGTTGTGACATTGAAATTCCTTGTTGAATTTGCTTTAGCTAGCCAAGAGGTGGCTGTTGACTCAATTTCAAAGCAGCTTTGGGCCTTTCAAGTGGCTGGTTAATAGCACTTTCTCTTTGTACGCCTTAAAGGTCTAAAGAGTTCTTCATAGGTACTGCTCTCTATGGATTGTTCAAAGATCTGTTGGAAGTACTTATAATAGGATAAATAAATTGAGGGCATTCCTTTTCGGTACCCCACTTGCATGGCTGTCTGGCCTGTGGAAGGTTCCACAAATGCAAGTCAGGATGGCCAAGTGGTCTAAGGCGCTGCGTTCAGGTCGCAGTCTCTTCTGGAGGCGTGGGTTCAAATCCCACTTCTGACAATTGTGTGTTTACTCTACTTTTTTCTTGGGAGAGAAAAAATCTGATCATTTCCCTCACATGGGCTTATATGGTTGTCTACTTGGAAAAGTGCAGTGAGTTTTTTTCTTGCTCTAGCCACTCATGACCTAAGATGTGTGCTTTTTTTGGTTCACAATATCTTTCCCTCTCTCTAGATGATCAAGCAACGTGTGGTCAGGATGGCCGAGTGGTCTAAGGTGCTGTGTTAAGGCCGCAGTCTCTCCTGGAGGCGTGGGTTCGAATCCCACTTCTGATAAAACTTTAAGTCCATTTTGTCTCGGAGTTCTTTTAGAATCTCAGCTAAAAATTGGCAGTGCATATAATATCTGAATAAGTAACAAACTTCAGTTTCAACTGCAAATTAATTTGCCCAATTCTGTCTTCAAGCTCGTATAATATTCTTCTAGCACTCGTGGTGTTTTATGTGTTTTTTGGGGGGGGCTTAAAAAGTCCCTTTTATTAATGAAATGGGTTACATTCAGACTTGTGATATTTTTGGTTTCCAATAAGTAGATTGTTAATTTTATGTAACCTCATTTTCTAATGCTCCATTCAAGAGATGTTTCCACTATGAAATGCAGAGCAAGGGGAAAGAGCACAAGTGATAGAGCGAGTGAGTGAGAAGGGGTGTTGAGGAAGGAGAGAATGAAACAAAGACAGAGTGAGTGAACGGCAGGTAGGCCTAGAAGAGGAGACTAGAAGTGAAGGAGACATACTTTTCCCTGCTTTTGATCTCCCACCCATCCCAAACCGACCACAAACGTACCATCTATGCAACGTTGGTATGCAGAAATTCACGCCTCAGCCAGTGAGGGTAAGTCCCAGGCCAGGGGCTAGAGAGCAAAAGACTGCATGTGCTCAGACGTTCCCTGCTAGGGACAGTTGATCTGAAACAAGGTCTGCTCTCTTGTATCCAGCAAGGATCTAGAAATCCTGCATGAATCTGCAAGGCACAATGACAGCATACATTTGCATAATATGCCCCACCTTCTGCCTTCCTACTTCCTGTGCAGTAGTTGTTTGTGTAGAGAGAGAGGTCGCATGCAAGGTAATTTTGTGAGTAGGATACAGGACCCTAAATAGCTGGTGAGAGGTATGAGGTATTCTAAAAGCATAAAAATTGTACACCTGTGAAATGAAATGCTTTCACATGTGATCTTCTGTGTTTATTGTCCTGTGCATAAAGTTGCACCTTGTGTTTGAAGGTTTAAATTATTTCAGGCTTGCATGGAGGCAGAAATTTCTGAGTGACTTTTATACATTTCTTAAGACTCTGCACTGTCAGGATGGCCGAGTGGTCTAAGGCGCTGTGTTTAGGCCGCAGTCTCCTCTGGAGGCGTGGGTTCGAATCCCACTTCTGACATGACTTTTGGAGATGTAATCTCCTTTTTCAGGTTAATATCTGATGGAAGTTGCATCTGTTGGTCTTCACCTGGGATGTGATTCCGTCCTCATCTAGTCAAGAGAGCTGGGGTTTCTCATATATTTCGGTTGTATAAAGTCTTGCTGACAAAGTGCAGTCCTTACTATATGAGCATAGGACCCATGTAAGAGCTCATCTGGAAGAGTCATGCTCTTGTATGCCCTGGCCAGACAGGCCATGCAAATATGGAAGAATGCCTAGCATCTGATAGACAGTTGGACTCCAGCACACTTACGGCAATTTCCTCAGGGCTGTGATCAGGGGCTGCTTAGATTTGCGTATTCCACCCTATGTTGTGACATTGAAATTCCTTGTTGAATTTGCTTTAGCTAGCCAAGAGGTGGCTGTTGACTCAATTTCAAAGCAGCTTTGGGCCGTTCAAGTGGCTGGTTAATAGCACTTTCTCTTTGTACGCCTTAAAGGTCTAAAGAGTTCTTCATAGGTACTGCTCTCTATGGATTGTTCAAAGATCTGTTGGAAGTACTTATAATAGGATAAATAAATTGAGGGCATGCCTTTTCGGTACCCCACTTGCATGGCTGTCTGGCCTGTGGAAGGATCCACAAATGCAAGTCAGGATGGCCGAGTGGTCTAAGGCGCTGCGTTCAGGTCGCAGTTTCTTCTGGAGGCGTGGGTTCAAATCCCACTTCTGACAATTGTGTGTTTACTCTACTTTTTTCTTTAGAGAGAAAAAATCTGATCATTTCCCTCACATGGGCTTATATGGTTGTCTACTTGGAAAAGTGCAGTGAGTTTTTTTCTTGCTCTAGCCACTCATGACCTAAGATGTGTGCTTTTTTTGGTTCACAATATCTTTCCCTCTCTGTAGATGATCAAGCAACTTGGGTCAGGGTGGCCGAGTGGTCTAAGGCGCTGCGTTAAGGCCGCAGTCTCTCCTGGAGGCGTGGGTTCGAATCCCAATTCTGACAAAACTTTAAGTCCATTTTGTCTCTGAGTTCTTTTAGAATCTCAGCTAAAAATTGGCAGTGCAAAAAATATCTGAATAAGTAACAAACTTCAGTTTCAACTGCAAATTATTTGCCCAATTCTGTCTTCAAGCTCGTATAATATTCTTCTAGCACTCGTGGTGTTTTATGTGTTTTTGGGGGGTGCCTAAAAAGTCCCTTTTATTAATGAAATGGGTTACATTCAGTCTTGTGATATTTTTGGTTTCCAATAAGTAGATTGTTAATTTTATGTAACCTCATTTTCTAATGCTCCATTCAAGAGATGTTTCCACTATGAAATGCAGAGCAAGGGGAAAGAGCACAAGTGATAGAGCGAGTGAGTGAGAAGGGGTGTTGAGGAAGGAGAGAATGAAACAAAGACAGAGTGAGTGAACGGCAGGTAGGCCTAGAAGAGGAGACTAGAAGTGAAGGCGACATACTTTTCCCTGCTTTTGACCTCCCACCCATCCCAAACCGACCACAAACGTACCATCTATGCAACGTTGGTATGCAGAAATTCACGCCTCAGCCAGTGAGGGTGAGTCCCAGGCCAGGGGCTAGAGAGCAAAAGACTGCATGTGCTCAGACGTTCCCTGCTAGGGACAGTTGATCTGAAACAAGGTCTGCTCTCTTGTATCCAGCAAGGATCTAGAAATCCTGCATGAATCTGCAAGGCACAATGACAGCATACATTTGCATAATATGCCCCACCTTCTGGCTTCCTACTTCCTGTGCAGTAGTTGTTTGTGTAGAGAGAGAGGTCGCAGGCAAGGTAATTTTGTGAGTAGGATACAGGACCCTAAATAGCTGGTGAGAGGTATGAGGTATTCTAAAAGCATAAAAATTGTACACCTGTGAAATGAAATACTTTCACATGTGATCTTCTGTGTTTATTGTCCTGTGCATAAAGTTGCACCTTGTGTTTGAAGGTTTAAATTATTTCAGGCTTGCATGGAGGCAGAAATTTCTGAGTGACTTTTATACATTTCCTAAGACTCTGCACTGTCAGGATGGCCGAGTGGTCTAAGGCGCTGTGTTTAGGCCGCAGTCTCCTCTGGAGGCGTGGGTTCGAATCCCACTTCTGACATGACTTTTGGAGATGTAATCTCCTTTTTCAGGTTAACATCTGATGGAAGTTGCATCTGTTGGTCTTCACCTAGGATGTGATTCCGTCCTCATCTAGTCAAGAGAGCTGGGGTTTCTCATATATTTCGGTTGTATAAAGTCTTGCTGACAAAGTGCAGCCCTTACTATATGAGCATAGGACCCATGTAAGAGCTCATCTGGAAGAGTCATGCTCTTGTATGCCCTGGCCAGACAGGCCATGCAAATATGGAAGAATGCCTAGCATCTGGTAGACAGTTGGACTCCAGCACACTTACGGCAATTTCCTCAGGGCTGTGATCAGGGGCTGCTTAGATTTGCGTATTCCACCCTATGTTGTGACATTGAAATTCCTTGTTGAATTTGCTTTAGCTAGCCAAGAGGTGGCTGTTGACTCAATTTCAAAGCAGCTTTGGGCCTTTCAAGTGGCTGGTTAATAGCACTTTCTCTTTGTACGCCTTAAAGGTCTAAAGAGTTCTTCATAGGTACTGCTCTCTATGGATTGTTCAAAGATCTGTTGGAAGTACTTATAATAGGATAAATAAATTGAGGGCATTCCTTTTCGGTACCCCACTTGCATGGCTGTCTGGCCTGTGGAAGGTTCCACAACTGCAAGTCAGGATGGCCAAGTGGTCTAAGGCGCTGCGTTCAGGTCGCAGTCTCTTCTGGAGGCGTGGGTTCAAATCCCACTTCTGACAATTGTGTGTTTACTCTACTTTTTTCTTGGGAGAGAAAAAATCTGATCATTTCCCTCACATGGGCTTATATGGTTGTCTACTTGGAAAAGTGCAGTGAGTTTTTTTCTTGCTCTAGCCACTCATGACCTAAGATGTGTGCTTTTTTTGGTTCACAATATCTTTCCCTCTCTGTAGATGATCAAGCAACGTGTGGTCAGGATGGCCGAGTGGTCTAAGGTGCTGTGTTAAGGCCGCAGTCTCTCCTGGAGGCGTGGGTTCGAATCCCACTTCTGATAAAACTTTAAGTCCATTTTGTCTCGGAGTTCTTTTAGAATCTCAGCTAAAAATTGGCAGTGCATATAATATCTGAATAAGTAACAAACTTCAGTTTCAACTGCAAATTAATTTGCCCAATTCTGTCTTCAAGCTCGTATAATATTCTTCTAGCACTCGTGGTGTTTTATGTGTTTTTTGGGGGGGGCTTAAAAAGTCCCTTTTATTAATGAAATGGGTTACATTCAGACTTGTGATATTTTTGGTTTCCAATAAGTAGATTGTTAATTTTATGTAACCTCATTTTCTAATGCTCCATTCAAGAGATGTTTCCACTATGAAATGCAGAGCAAGGGGAAAGAGCACAAGTGATAGAGCGAGTGAGTGAGAAGGGGTGTTGAGGAAGGAGAGAATGAAACAAAGACAGAGTGAGTGAACGGCAGGTAGGCCTAGAAGAGGAGACTAGAAGTGAAGGAGACATACTTTTCCCTGCTTTTGATCTCCCACCCATCCCAAACCGACCACAAACGTACCATCTATGCAACGTTGGTATGCAGAAATTCACGCCTCAGCCAGTGAGGGTAAGTCCCAGGCCAGGGGCTAGAGAGCAAAAGACTGCATGTGCTCAGACGTTCCCTGCTAGGGACAGTTGATCTGAAACAAGGTCTGCTCTCTTGTATCCAGCAAGGATCTAGAAATCCTGCATGAATCTGCAAGGCACAATGACAGCATACATTTGCATAATATGCCCCACCTTCTGCCTTCCTACTTCCTGTGCAGTAGTTGTTTGTGTAGAGAGAGAGGTCGCATGCAAGGTAATTTTGTGAGTAGGATACAGGACCCTAAATAGCTGGTGAGAGGTATGAGGTATTCTAAAAGCATAAAAATTGTACACCTGTGAAATGAAATGCTTTCACATGTGATCTTCTGTGTTTATTGTCCTGTGCATAAAGTTGCACCTTGTGTTTGAAGGTTTAAATTATTTCAGGCTTGCATGGAGGCAGAAATTTCTGAGTGACTTTTATACATTTCTTAAGACTCTGCACTGTCAGGATGGCCGAGTGGTCTAAGGCGCTGTGTTTAGGCCGCAGTCTCCTCTGGAGGCGTGGGTTCGAATCCCACTTCTGACATGACTTTTGGAGATGTAATCTCCTTTTTCAGGTTAATATCTGATGGAAGTTGCATCTGTTGGTCTTCACCTGGGATGTGATTCCGTCCTCATCTAGTCAAGAGAGCTGGGGTTTCTCATATATTTCGGTTGTATAAAGTCTTGCTGACAAAGTGCAGTCCTTACTATATGAGCATAGGACCCATGTAAGAGCTCATCTGGAAGAGTCATGCTCTTGTATGCCCTGGCCAGACAGGCCATGCAAATATGGAAGAATGCCTAGCATCTGATAGACAGTTGGACTCCAGCACACTTACGGCAATTTCCTCAGGGCTGTGATCAGGGGCTGCTTAGATTTGCGTATTCCACCCTATGTTGTGACATTGAAATTCCTTGTTGAATTTGCTTTAGCTAGCCAAGAGAAGGCTGTTGACTCAATTTCAAAGCAGCTTTGGGCCGTTCAAGTGGCTGGTTAATAGCACTTTCTCTTTGTACGCCTTAAAGGTCTAAAGAGTTCTTCATAGGTACTGCTCTCTATGGATTGTTCAAAGATCTGTTGGAAGTACTTATAATAGGATAAATAAATTGAGGGCATGCCTTTTCGGTACCCCACTTGCATGGCTGTCTGGCCTGTGGAAGGTTCCACAAATGCAAGTCAGGATGGCCGAGTGGTCTAAGGCGCTGCGTTCAGGTCGCAGTTTCTTCTGGAGGCGTGGGTTCAAATCCCACTTCTGACAATTGTGTGTTTACTCTACTTTTTTCTTTAGAGAGAAAAAATCTGATCATTTCCCTCACATGGGCTTATATGGTTGTCTACTTGGAAAAGTGCAGTGAGTTTTTTTCTTGCTCTAGCCACTCATGACCTAAGATGTGTGCTTTTTTTGGTTCACAATATCTTTCCCTCTCTGTAGATGATCAAGCAACTTGGGTCAGGGTGGCCGAGTGGTCTAAGGCGCTGCGTTAAGGCCGCAGTCTCTCCTGGAGGCGTGGGTTCGAATCCCAATTCTGACAAAACTTTAAGTCCATTTTGTCTCTGAGTTCTTTTAGAATCTCAGCTAAAAATTGGCAGTGCAAAAAATATCTGAATAAGTAACAAACTTCAGTTTCAACTGCAAATTATTTGCCCAATTCTGTCTTCAAGCTCGTATAATATTCTTCTAGCACTCGTGGTGTTTTATGTGTTTTTGGGGGGTGCCTAAAAAGTCCCTTTTATTAATGAAATGGGTTACATTCAGTCTTGTGATATTTTTGGTTTCCAATAAGTAGATTGTTAATTTTATGTAACCTCATTTTCTAATGCTCCATTCAAGAGATGTTTCCACTATGAAATGCAGAGCAAGGGGAAAGAGCACAAGTGATAGAGCGAGTGAGTGAGAAGGGGTGTTGAGGAAGGAGAGAATGAAACAAAGACAGAGTGAGTGAACGGCAGGTAGGCCTAGAAGAGGAGACTAGAAGTGAAGGCGACATACTTTTCCCTGCTTTTGACCTCCCACCCATCCCAAACCGACCACAAACGTACCATCTATGCAACGTTGGTATGCAGAAATTCACGCCTCAGCCAGTGAGGGTGAGTCCCAGGCCAGGGGCTAGAGAGCAAAAGACTGCATGTGCTCAGACGTTCCCTGCTAGGGACAGTTGATCTGAAACAAGGTCTGCTCTCTTGTATCCAGCAAGGATCTAGAAATCCTGCATGAATCTGCAAGGCACAATGACAGCATACATTTGCATAATATGCCCCACCTTCTGGCTTCCTACTTCCTGTGCAGTAGTTGTTTGTGTAGAGAGAGAGGTCGCAGGCAAGGTAATTTTGTGAGTAGGATACAGGACCCTAAATAGCTGGTGAGAGGTATGAGGTATTCTAAAAGCATAAAAATTGTACACCTGTGAAATGAAATACTTTCACATGTGATCTTCTGTGTTTATTGTCCTGTGCATAAAGTTGCACCTTGTGTTTGAAGGTTTAAATTATTTCAGGCTTGCATGGAGGCAGAAATTTCTGAGTGACTTTTATACATTTCTTAAGACTCTGCTCTGTCAGGATGGCCGAGTGGTCTAAGGCGCTGTGTTTAGGCCGCAGTCTCCTCTGGAGGCGTGGGTTCGAATCCCACTTCTGACATGACTTTTGGAGATGTAATCTCCTTTTTCAGGTTAACATCTGATGGAAGTTGCATCTGTTGGTCTTCACCTGGGATGTGATTCCGTCCTCATCTAGTCAAGAGAGCTGGGGTTTCTCATATATTTCGGTTGTATAAAGTCTTGCTGACAAAGTGCAGTCCTTACTATATGAGCATAGGACCCATGTAAGAGATCATCTGGAAGAGTCATGCTCTTGTATGCCCTGGCCAGACAGGCCATGCAAATATGGAAGAATGCCTAGCATCTGGTAGACAGTTGGACTCCAGCACACTTACGGCAATTTCCTCAGGGCTGTGATCAGGGGCTGCTTATATTTGCGTATTCCACCCTATGTTGTGACATTGAAATTCCTTGTTGAATTTGCTTTAGCTATCCAAGAGGTGGCTGTTGACTCAATTTCAAAGCAGCTTTGGGCCGTTCAAGTGGCTGGTTAATAGCACTTTCTCTTTGTACGCCTTAAAGGTCTAAAGAGTTCTTCATAGGTACTGCTCTCTATGGATTGTTCAAAGATCTGTTGGAAGTACTTATAATAGGATAAATAAATTGAGGGCATGCCTTTTCGGTACCCCACTTGCATGGCTGTCTGGCCTGTGGAAGGTTCCACAAATGCAAGTCAGGATGGCAGAGATGCCTAAGGCGCTGCGTTCAGGTCGCAGTCTCTTCTGGAGGCGTGGGTTCAAATCCCACTTCTGACAATTGTGTGTTTACTCTACTTTTTTCTTGAGAGAGAAAAAATCAGATCATTTCCCTCACATGGGCTTATATGGTTGTCTACTTGGAAAAGTGCAGTGAGTTTTTTTCTTGCTCTAGCCACTCATGACCTAAGATGTGTGCTTTTTTTGGTTCACAATATCTTTCCCTCTCTGTAGATGATAAAGCAAATGTGGTCAGGATGGCCGAGTGGTCTAAGGCGCTGCGTTAAGGCCGCAGTCTCTCCTGGAGGCGTGGGTTCGAATCCCACTTCTGACAAAACTTTAAGTCCATTTTGTCTCTGAGTTCTTTTAGAATCTCAGCTAAAAATTGGCAGTGCATATAATATCTGAATAAGTAACAAACTTCAGTTTCAACTGCAAATTAATTTGCCCAATTCTGTCTTCAAGCTCGTATAATATTCTTCTAGCACTCGTGCTGTTTTATGTGTTTTTTGGGGGGTGCTTAAAAAGTCCCTTTTATTAATGAAATGGGTTACATTCAGTCTTGTGATATTTTTGGTTTCCAATAAGTAGATTGTTAATTTTATGTAACCTCATTTTCTAATGCTCCATTCAAGAGATGTTTCCACTATGAAATGCAGAGCAAGGGGAAAGAGCACAAGTGATAGAGCGAGTGAGTGAGAAGGGGTGTTGAGGAAGGAGAGAATGAAACAAAGATAGAGTGAGTGAACGGCAGGTAGGCCTAGAAGAGGAGACTAGAAGTGAAGGCGACATACTTTTCCATGCTTTTGACCTCCCACCCATCCCAAACCGACCACAAACGTACCATCTATGCAACGTTGGTATGCAGAAATTCACGCCTCAGCCAGTGAGGGTAAGTCCCAGGCCAGGGGCTAGAGAGCAAAAGACTGCATGTGCTCAGACGTTCCCTGCTAGGGACAGTTGATCTGAAACAAGGTCTGCTCTCTTGTATCCAGCAAGGATCTAGAAATACTGCATGAATCTGCAAGGCACAATGACAGCATACATTTGCATAATATGCCCCACCTTCTGCCTTCCTACTTCCTGTGCAGTAGTTGTTTGTGTAGAGAGAGAGGTCGCAGGCAAGGTAATTTTGTGAGTAGGATACAGGACCCTAAATAGCTGGTGAGAGGTATGAGGTATTTTAAAAGCATAAAAATTGTACACCTGTGAAATTAAATGCTTTCACATGTGATCTTCTGTGTTTATTGTCCTGTGCATAAAGTTGCACCTTGTGTTTGAAGGTTTAAATTATTTCAGGCTTGCATGGAGGCAGAAATTTCTGAGTGACTTTTATACATTTCCTATGACTCTGCACTGTCAGGATGGCCGAGTGGTCTAAGGCGCTGTGTTTAGGCCGCAGTCTCCTCTGGAGGCGTGGGTTCGAATCCCACTCCTGACATGACTTTTGGAGATGTAATCTCCTTTTTCAGGTTAACATCTGATGGAAGTTGCATCTGTTGGTCTTCACCTAGGATGTGATTCCGTCCTCATCTAGTCAAGAGAGCTGGGGTTTCTCATATATTTCGGTTGTATAAAGTCTTGCTGACAAAGTGCAGTCCTTACTATATGAGCATAGGACCCATGTAAGAGCTCAACTGGAAGAGTCATGCTCTTGTATGCCCTGGCCAGACAGGCCATGCAAATATGGAAGAATGCCTAGCATCTGGTAGACAGTTGGACTCCAGCACACTTACGGCAATTTCCTCAGGGCTGTGATCAGGGGCTGCTTAGATTTGCGTATTCCACCCTATGTTGTGACATTGAAATTCCTTGTTGAATTTGCTTTAGCTAGCCAAGAGGTGGCTGTTGACTCAATTTCAAAGCAGCTTTGGGCCTTTCAAGTGGCTGGTTAATAGCACTTTCTCTTTGTACGCCTTAAAGGTCTAAAGAGTTCTTCATAGGTACTGCTCTCTATGGATTGTTCAAAGATCTGTTGGAAGTACTTATAATAGGATAAATAAATTGAGGGCATGCCTTTTCGGTACCCCACTTGCATGGCTTTCTGGCCTGTGGAAGGTTCCACAAATGCAAGTCAGGATGGCCGAGTGGTCTAAGGCGCTGCGTTCAGGTCGCAGTCTCTTCTGGAGGCGTGGGTTCAAATCCCACTTCTGACAATTGTGTGTTTACTCTACTTTTTTCTTGAGAGAGAAAAAATCTGATCATTTCCCTCACATGGGCTTATATGGTTGTCTACTTGGAAAAGTGCAGTGAGTTTTTTTCTTGCTCTAGCCACTCATGACCTAAGATGTGTGCTTTTTTTGGTTCACAATATCTTTCCCTCTCTGTAGATGATCAAGCAAATGTGGTCAGGATGGCCGAGTGGTCTAAGGCGCTGCGTTAAGGCCGCAGTCTCTCCTGGAGGCGTGGGTTCGAATCCCACTTCTGACAAAACTTTAAGTCCATTTTGTCTCTGAGTTCTTTTAGAATCTCAGCTAAAAATTGGCAGTGCATATAATATCTGAATAAGTAACAAACTTCAGTTTCAACTGCAAATTAATTTGCCCAATTCTGTCTTCAAGCTTGTATAATATTCTTCTAGCACTCGTGGTGTTTTATGTGTTTTTTGGGGGGTGCTTAAAAAGTCCCTTTTATTAATGAAATGGGTTACATTCAGTCTTGTGATATTTTTGGTTTCCAATAAGTAGATTGTTAATTTTATGTAACCTCATTTTCTAATGCTCCATTCAAGAGATGTTTCCACTATGAAATGCAGAGCAAGGGGAAAGAGCACAAGTGATAGAGCGAGTGAGTGAGAAGGGGTGTTGAGGAAGGAGAGAATGAAACAAAGACAGAGTGAGTGAACGGCAGGTAGGCCTAGAAGAGGAGACTAGAAGTGAAGGCGACATACTTTTCCCTGCTTTTGACCTCCCACCCATCCCAAACCGACCACAAACGTACCATCTATGCAACGTTGGTATGCAGAAATTCACGCCTCAGCCAGTGAGGGTAAGTCCCAGGCCAGGGGCTAGAGAGCAAAAGACTGCATGTGCTCAGACGTTCCCTGCTAGGGACAGTAGATCTGAAACAAGGTCTGCTCTCTTGTATCCAGCAAGGATCTAGAAATCCTGCATGAATCTGCAAGGCACAATGACAGCATACATTTGCATAATATGCCCCACCTTCTGCCTTCCTACTTCCTGTGCAGTAGTTGTTTGTGTAGAGAGAGAGGTCGCATGCAAGGTAATTTTGTGAGTAGGATACAGGACCCTAAATAGCTGGTGAGAGGTATGAGGTATTCTAAAAGCATAAAAATTGTACACCTGTGAAATGAAATACTTTCACATGTGATCTTCTGTGTTTATTGTCCTGTGCATAAAGTTGCACCTTGTGTTTGAAGGTTTAAATTATTTCAGGCTTGCTTGGAGGCAGAAATTTCTGAGTGACTTTTATACATTTCTTAAGACTCTGCACTGTCAGGATGGCCGAGTGGTCTAAGGCGCTGTGTTTAGGCCGCAGTCTCCTCTGGAGGCGTGGGTTCGAATCCCACTTCTGACATGACTTTTGGAGATGTAATCTCCTTTTTCAGGTTAACATCTGATGGAAGTTGCATCTGTTGGTCTTCACCTGGGATGTGATTCCGTCATCATCTAGTCAAGAGAGCTGGGGTTTCTCATATATTTCGGTTGTATAAAGTCTTGCTGACAAAGTGCAGTCCTTACTATATGAGCATAGGACCCATGTAAGAGATCATCTGGAAGAGTCATGCTCTTGTATGCCCTTGCCAGACAGGCCATGCAAATATGGAAGAATGCCTAGCATCTGGTAGACAGTTGGACTCCAGCACACTTACGGCAATTTCCTCAGGGCTGTGATCAGGGGCTGCTTATATTTGCGTATTCCACCCTATGTTGTGACATTGAAATTCCTTGTTGAATTTGCTTTAGCTATCCAAGAGGTGGCTGTTGACTCAATTTTAAAGCAGCTTTGGGCCGTTCAAGTGGCTGGTTAATAGCACTTTCTCATTGTACGCCTTAAAGGTCTAAAGAGTTCTTCATAGGTACTGCTCTCTATGGATTGTTCAAAGATCTGTTGGAAGTACTTATAATAGGATAAATAAATTGAGGGCATGCCTTTTCGGTACCCCACTTGCATGGCTGTCTGGCCTGTGGAAGGTTCCACAAATGCAAGTCAGGATGGCCGAGTGGTTTAAGGTGCTGCGTTCAGATCGCAGTCTCTTCTGGAGGCGTGGGTTCAAATCCCACTTCTGACAATTGTGTGTTTACTCTACTTTTTTCTTGAGAGAGAAAAAATCAGATCATTTCCCTCACATGGGCTTATATGGTTGTCTACTTGGAAAAATGCAGTGAGTTTTTTTCTTGCTCTAGCCACTAATGACCTAAGTTGTGCGCTTTTTTTGGTTCACAATATCTTTCCCTCTCTGTAGATGATCAAGCAAATGTGGTCAGGATGGCCGAGTGGTCTAAGGCGCTGCGTTAAGGCCGCAGTCTCTCCTGGAGGCGTGGGTTCGAATCCCACTTCTGACAAAACTTTAAGTCCATTTTGTTTTTGAGTTCTTTTAGAATCTCAGCTAAAAATTGGCAGTGCATATAATATCTGAATAAGTAACAAACTTCAGTTTCAACTGCAAATTAATTTGCCCAATTCTGTCTTCAAGCTCGTATAATATTCTTCTAGCACTCGTGGTGTTTCATGTGTTTTTTGGGGGGTGCTTAAAAAGTCCCTTTTATTAATGAAATGGGTTACATTCAGTCTTGTGATATTTTTGGTTTCCAATAAGTAGATTGTTAATTTTATGTAACCTCATTTTCTAATGCTCCATTCAAGAGATGTTTCCACTATGAAATGCAGAGCAAGGGGAAAGAGCACAAGTGATAGAGCGAGTGAGTGAGAAGGGGTGTTGAGGAAGGAGAGAATGAAACAAAGACAGAGTGAGTGAACGGCAGGTAGGCCTAGAAGAGGAGACTAGAAGTGAAGGCGACATACTTTTCCCTGCTTTTTGACCTCCCACCCATCCCAAACCGACCACAAACGTACCATCTATGCAACGTTGGTATGCAGAAATTCACGCCTCAGCCAGTGAGGGTAAGTCCCAGGCCAGGGGCTAGAGAGCAAAAGACTGCATGTGCTCAGACGTTCCCTGCTAGGGACAGTTGATCTGAAACAAGGTCTGCTCTCTTGCATCCAGCAAGGATCTAGAAATCCTGCATGAATCTGCAAGGCACAATGACAGCATACATTTGCATAATATGCCCCACCTTCTGCCTTCCTACTTCCTGTGCAGTAGTTGTTTGTGTAGAGAGAGAGGTCGCATGCAAGGTAATTTTGTGAGTAGGATACAGGACCCTAAATAGCTGGTGAGAGGTATGAGGTATTCTAAAAGCATAAAAATTGTACACCTGTGAAATGAAATACTTTCACATGTGATCTTCTGTGTTTATTGTCCTGTGCATAAAGTTGCACCTTGTGTTTGAAGGTTTAAATTATTTCAGGCTTGCTTGGAGGCAGAAATTTCTGAGTGACTTTTATACATTTCTTAAGACTCTGCACTGTCAGGATGGCCGAGTGGTCTAAGGCGCTGTGTTTAGGCCGCAGTCTCCTCTGGAGGCGTGGGTTCGAATCCCACTTCTGACATGACTTTTGGAGATGTAATCTCCTTTTTCAGGTTAACATCTGATGGAAGTTGCATCTGTTGGTCTTCACCTGGGATGTGATTCCGTCATCATCTAGTCAAGAGAGCTGGGGTTTCTCATATATTTCGGTTGTATAAAGTCTTGCTGACAAAGTGCAGTCCTTACTATATGAGCATAGGACCCATGTAAGAGATCATCTGGAAGAGTCATGCTCTTGTATGCCCTGGCCAGACAGGCCATGCAAATATGGAAGAATGCCTAGCATCTGGTAGACAGTTGGACTCCAGCACACTTACGGCAATTTCCTCAGGGCTGTGATCAGGGGCTGCTTATATTTGCGTATTCCACCCTATGTTGTGACATTGAAATTCCTTGTTGAATTTGCTTTAGCTATCCAAGAGGTGGCTGTTGACTCAATTTCAAAGCAGCTTTGGGCCGTTCAAGTGGCTGGTTAATAGCACTTTCTCATTGTACGCCTTAAAGGTCTAAAGAGTTCTTCATAGGTACTGCTCTCTATGGATTGTTCAAAGATCTGTTGGAAGTACTTATAATAGGATAAATAAATTGAGGGCATGCCTTTTCGGTACCCCACTTGCATGGCTGTCTGGCCAGTGGAAGGTTCCACAAATGCAAGTCAGGGTGGCAGAGATGCCTAAGGTGCTGCGTTCAGGTCGCAGTCTCTTCTGGAGGCGTGGATTCAAATCCCACTTCTGACAATTGTGTGTTTACTCTACTTTTTTCTTGAGAGAGAAAAAATCAGATCATTTCCCTCACATGGGCCTATATGGTTGTCTACTTGGAAAAGTGCAGTGAGTTTTTTTCTTGCTCTAGCCACTCATGACCTAAGATGTGTGCTTTTTTTGGTTCACAATATCTTTCCCTCTCTGTAGATGATCAAGCAACATGTGGTCAGGATGGCCGAGTGGTCTAAGGCGCTGCGTTAAGGCCGCAGTCTCTCCTGGAGGCGTGGGTTGAATCCCACTTCTGACAAAACTTTAAGTCCATTTTGTCTCTGAGTTCTTTTAGAATCTCAGCTAAAAATTGGCAGTGCATATAATATCTGAATAAGTAACAAACTTCAGTTTCAACTGCAAATTAATTTGCCCAATTCTGTCTTCAAGCTCGTATAATATTCTTCTAGCACTCGTGGTGTTTTATGTGTTTTTTGGGGGGTGCTTAAAAAGTCCCTTTATTAATGAAATGGGTTACATTCAGTCTTGTGATATTTTTGGTTTCCAATAAGTAGATTGTTAATTTTATGTAACCTCATTTTCTAATGCTCCATTCAAGAGATGTTTCCACTATGAAATGCAGAGCAAGGGGAAAGAGCACAAGTGATAGAGCGAGTGAGTGAGAAGGGGTGTTGAGGAAGGAGAGAATGAAACAAAGACAGAGTGAGTGAACGGCAGGTAGGCCTAGAAGAGGAGACTAGAAGTGAAGGCGACATACTTTTCCCTGCTTTTGACCTCCCACCCATCCCAAACCGACCACAAACGTACCATCTATGCAACGTTGGTATGCAGAAATTCACGCCTCAGCCAGTGAGGGTGAGTCCCAGGCCAGGGGCTAGAGAGCAAAAGACTGCATGTGCTCAGACGTTCCCTGCTAGGGACAGTTGATCTGAAACAAGGTCTGCACTCTTGTATCCAGCAAGGATCTAGAAATCCTGCATGAATCTGCAAGGCACAATGACAGCAAACATTTGCATAATATGCCCCACCTTCTGCCTTCCTACTTCCTGTGCAGTAGTTGTTTGTGTAGAGAGAGAGGTCGCAGGCAAGGTAATTTTGTGAGTCGGATACAGGACCCTAAAAAGCTGGTGAGAGGTATGAGGTATTCTAAAAGCATAAAAATTGTACACCTGTGAAATGAAATGCTTTCACATGTGATCTTCTGTGTATATTGTCCTGTGCATAAAGTTGCACCTTGTGTTTGAAGGTTTAAATTATTTCAGGCTTGCACGGAGGCAGAAATTTCTGAGTGACTTTTATACATTTCTTAAGACTCTGCTCTGTCAGGATGGCCGAGTGGTCTAAGGCGCTGTGTTTAGGCCGCAGTCTCCTCTGGAGGCGCGGGTTCGAATCCCACTTCTGACATGACTTTTGGAGATGTAATCTCCTTTTTCAGGTTAACATCTGATGGAAGTTGCATCTGTTGGTCTTCACCTGGGATGTGATTCCGTCCTCATCTAGTCAAGAGAGCTGGGGTTTCTCATATATTTCGGTTGTATAAAGTCTTGCTGACAAAGTGCAGTCCTTACTATATGAGCATAGGACCCATGTAAGAGCTCATCTGGAAGAGTCATGCTCTTGTATGCCCTGGCCAGACAGGCCATGCAAATATGGAAGAATGCCTAGCATCTGGTAGACAGTTGGACTCCAGCACACTTACGGCAATTTCCTCAGGGTTGTGATCAGGGGCTGCTTAGATTTGCGTATTCCACCCTATGTTGTGACATTGAAATTCCTTGTTGAATTTGCTTTAGCTAGCCAAGAGGTGGCTGTTGACTCAATTTCAAAGCAGCTTTGGGCCGCTCAAGTGGCTGGTTAATAGCACTTTCTCTTTGTACGCCTTAAAGGTCTTAAGAGTTCTTCATAGGTACTGCTCTCTATGGATTGTTCAAAGATCTGTTGGAAGTACTTATAATAGGATAAATAAATTGAGGGCATGCCTTTTCGGTACCCCACTTGCATGGCTGTCTGGCCTGTGGAAGGTTCCACAAATGCAAGTCAGGATGGCCGAGTGGTCTAAGGCGCTGCGTTCAGATCGCAGTCTCTTCTGGAGGCGTGGGTTCAAATCCCACTTCTGACAATTGTGTGTTTACTCTACTTTTTTCTTGAGAGAGAAAAAATCAGATCATTTCCCTCACATGGGCTTATATGGTTGTCTACTTGGAAAAGTGCAGTGAGTTTTTTTCTTGCTCTAGCCACTAATGACCTAAGTTGTGTGCTTTTTTTGGTTCACAATATCATTCCCTCTCTGTAGATGCTCAAGCAAATGTGGTCAGGATGGCCGAGTGGTCTAAGGCGCTGCGTTAAGGCCGCAGTCTCTCCTGGAGGCGTGGGTTCGAATCCCACTTCTGACAAAACTTTAAGTCCATTTTGTCTCTGAGTTCTTTTAGAATCTCAGCTAAAAATTGGCAGTGCATATAATATCTGAATAAGTAACAAACTTCAGTTTCAACTGCAAATTAATTTGCCCAATTCTGTCTTCAAGCTCGTATAATATTCTTCTAGCACTCGTGGTGTTTTATGTGTTTTTTGGGGGGTGCTTAAAAAGTCCCTTTTATTAATGAAATGGGTTACATTCAGTCTTGTGATATTTTTGGTTTCCAATAAGTAGATTGTTAATTTTATGTAACCTCATTTTCTAATGCTCCATTCAAGAGATGTTTCCACTATGAAATGCAGAGCAAGGGGAAAGAGCACAAGTGATAGAGCGAGTGAGTGAGAAGGGGTGTTGAGGAAGGAGAGAATGAAACAAAGACAGAGTGAGTGAATGGCAGGTAGGCCTAGAAGAGGAGACTAGAAGTGAAGGCGACATACTTTTCCCTGCTTTTGACCTCCCACCCATCCCAAACCGACCACAAACGTACCATCTATGCAACGTTGGTATGCAGAAATTCACGCCTCAGCCAGTGAGGGTAAGTCCCAGGCTAGGGGCTAGAGAGCAAAAGACTGCATGTGCTCAGACGTTCCCTGCTAGGGACAGTTGATCTGAAACAAGGTCTGCTCTCTTGTATCCAGCAAGGATCTAGAAATCCTGCATGAATCTGCAAGGCACAATGACAGCATACATTTGCATAATATGCCCCACCTTCTGCCTTCCTACTTCCTGTGCAGTAGTTGTTTGTGTAGAGAGAGAGGTCGCATGCAAGGTAATTTTGTGAGTAGGATACAGGACCCTAAATAGCTGGTGAGAGGTATGAGGTATTCTAAAAGCATAAAAATTGTACACCTGTGAAATGAAATACTTTCACATGTGATCTTCTGTGTTTATTGTCCTGTGCATAAAGTTGCACCTTGTGTTTGAAGGTTTAAATTATTTCAGGCTTGCTTGGAGGCAGAAATTTCTGAGTGACTTTTATACATTTCTTAAGACTCTGCACTGTCAGGATGGCCGAGTGGTCTAAGGCGCTGTGTTTAGGCCGCAGTCTCCTCTGGAGGCGTGGGTTCGAATCCCACTTCTGACATGACTTTTGGAGATGTAATCTCCTTTTTCAGGTTAACATCTGATGGAAGTTGCATCTGTTGGTCTTCACCTGGGATGTGATTCCGTCATCATCTAGTCAAGAGAGCTGGGGTTTCTCATATATTTCGGTTGTATAAAGTCTTGCTGACAAAGTGCAGTCCTTACTATATGAGCATAGGACCCATGTAAGAGATCATCTGGAAGAGTCATGCTCTTGTATGCCCTGGCCAGACAGGCCATGCAAATATGGAAGAATGCCTAGCATCTGGTAGACAGTTGGACTCCAGCACACTTACGGCAATTTCCTCAGGGCTGTGATCAGGGGCTGCTTATATTTGCGTATTCCACCCTATGTTGTGACATTGAAATTCCTTGTTGAATTTGCTTTAGCTATCCAAGAGGTGGCTGTTGACTCAATTTCAAAGCAGCTTTGGGCCGTTCAAGTGGCTGGTTAATAGCACTTTCTCATTGTACGCCTTAAAGGTCTAAAGAGTTCTTCATAGGTACTGCTCTCTATGGATTGTTCAAAGATCTGTTGGAAGTACTTATAATAGGATAAATAAATTGAGGGCATGCCTTTTCGGTACCCCACTTGCATGGCTGTCTGGCCTGTGGAAGGTTCCACAAATGCAAGTCAGGATGGCAGAGATGCCTAAGGCGCTGCGTTCAGGTCGCAGTCTCTTCTGGAGGCGTGGGTTCAAATCCCACTTCTGACAATTGTGTGTTTACTCTACTTTTTTCTTGAGAGAGAAAAAATCAGATCATTTCCCTCACATGGGCTTATATGGTTGTCTACTTGGAAAAGTGCAGTGAGTTTTTTTCTTGCTCTAGCCACTAATGACCTATGTTGTGTGCTTTTTTTGGTTCACAATATCTTTCCCTCTCTGTAGATGCTCAAGCAACATGTGGTCAGGATGGCCGAGTGGTCTAAGGCGCTGCGTTCAGATCGCACTCTTTTCTGGAGGCGTGGGTTCAAATCCCACTTCTGACAATTGTGTGTTTACTCTACTTTTTTCTTGAGAGAGAAAAAATCAGATCATTTCCCTCACATGGGCTTATATGGTTGTCTACTTGGAAAAGTGCAGTGAGTTTTTTTCTTGCTCTAGCCACTAATGACCTAAGTTGTGTGCTTTTTTTGGTTCACAATATCTTTCCCTCTCTGTAGATGCTCAAGCAAATGTGGTCAGGATGGCCGAGTGGTCTAAGGCGCTGCGTTAAGGCCGCAGTCTCTCCTGGAGGCGTGGGTTCGAATCCCACTTCTGACAAAACTTTAAGTCCATTTTGTCTCTGAGTTCTTTTAGAATCTCAGCTAAAAATTGGCAGTGCATATAATATCTGAATAAGTAACAAACTTCAGTTTCAACTGCAAATTAATTTGCCCAATTCTGTCTTCAAGCTCGTATAATATTCTTCCAGCACTCGTGGTGTTTTATGTGTTTTTCGGGGGGTGCTTAAAAAGTCCCTTTTATTAATGAAATGGGTTACATTCAGTCTTGTGATATTTTTGGTTTCCAATAAGTAGATTGTTAATTTTATGTAACCTCATTTTCTAATGCTCCATTCAAGAGATGTTTCCACTATGAAATGCAGAGCAAGGGGAAAGAGCACAAGTGATAGAGCGAGTGAGTGAGAAGGGGTGTTGAGGAAGGAGAGAATGAAACAAAGACAGAGTGAGTGAACGGCAGGTAGGCCTAGAAGAGGAGACTAGAAGTGAAGGCGACATACTTTTCCCTGCTTTTGACCTCCCACCCATCCCAAACCGACCACAAACGTACCATCTATGCAACGTTGGTATGCAGAAATTCACGCCTCAGCCAGTGAGGGTAAGTCCCAGGCCAGGGGCTAGAGAGCAAAAGACTGCATGTGCTCAGACGTTCCCTGCTAGGGACAGTTGATCTGAAACAAGGTCTGCTCTCTTGTATCCACCAAGGATCTAGAAATCCTGCATGTATCTGCAAGGCACAATGACAGCATACATTTGCATAATATGCCCCACCTTCTGCCTTCCTACTTCCTGTGCAGTAGTTGTTTGTGTAGAGAGAGAGGTCGCATGCAAGGTAATTTTGTGAGTAGGATACAGGACCCTAAATAGCTGGTGAGAGGTATGAGGTATTCTAAAAGCATAAAAATTGTACACCTGTGAAATGAAATACTTTCACATGTGATCTTCTGTGTTTATTGTCCTGTGCATAAAGTTGCACCTTGTGTTTGAAGGTTTAAATTATTTCAGGCTTGCTTGGAGGCAGAAATTTCTGAGTGACTTTTATACATTTCTTAAGACTCTGCACTGTCAGGATGGCCGAGTGGTCTAAAGCGCTGTGTTTAGGCCGCAGTCTCCTCTGGAGGCGTGGGTTCGAATCCCACTTCTGACATGACTTTTGGAGATGTAATCTCCTTTTTCAGGTTAACATCTGATGGAAGTTGCATCTGTTGGTCTTCACCTGGGATGTGATTCCGTCATCATCTAGTCAAGAGAGCTGGGGTTTCTCATATATTTCGGTTGTATAAAGTCTTGCTGACAAAGTGCAGTCCTTACTATATGAGCATAGGACCCATGTAAGAGATCATCTGGAAGAGTCATGCTCTTGTATGCCCTGGCCAGACAGGCCATGCAAATATGGAAGAATGCCTAGCATCTGGTAGACAGTTGGACTCCAGCACACTTACGGCAATTTCCTCAGGGCTGTGATCAGGGGCTGCTTATATTTGCGTATTCCACCCTATGTTGTGACATTGAAATTCCTTGTTGAATTTGCTTTAGCTATCCAAGAGGTGGCTGTTGACTCAATTTCAAAGCAGCTTTGGGCCGTTCAAGTGGCTGGTTAATAGCACTTTCTCATTGTACGCCTTAAAGGTCTAAAGAGTTCTTCATAGGTACTGCTCTCTATGGATTGTTCAAAGATCTGTTGGAAGTACTTATAATAGGATAAATAAATTGAGGGCATGCCTTTTCGGTACCCCACTTGCATGGCTGTCTGGCCTGTGGAAGGTTCCACAAATGCAAGTCAGGATGGCAGAGATGCCTAAGGCGCTGCGTTCAGGTCGCAGTCTCTTCTGGAGGCGTGGGTTCAAATCCCACTTCTGACAATTGTGTGTTTACTCTACTTTTTTCTTGAGAGAGAAAAAATCAGATCATTTCCCTCACATGGGCCTATATGGTTGTCTACTTGGAAAAGTGCAGTGAGTTTTTTTCTTGCTCTAGCCACTCATGACCTAAGATGTGTGCTTTTTTTGGTTCACAATATCTTTCCCTCTCTGTAGATGATCAAGCAACATGTGGTCAGGATGGCCGAGTGGTCTAAGGCACTGCGTTAAGGCCGCAGTCTCTCCTGGAGGCGTGGGTTCGAATCCCACTTCTGACAAAACTTTAAGTCCATTTTGTCTCTGAGTTCTTTTAGAATCTCAGCTAAAAATTGGCAGTGCATATAATATCTGAATAAGTAACAAACTTCAGTTTCAACTGCAAATTAATTTGCCCAATTCTGTCTTCAAGCTCGTATAATATTCTTCTAGCACTCGTGCTGTTTTATGTGTTTTTTGGGGGGTGCTTAAAAAGTCCCTTTATTAATGAAATGGGTTACATTCAGTCTTGTGATATTTTTGGTTTCCAATAAGTAGATTGTTAATTTTATGTAACCTCATTTTCTAATGCTCCATTCAAGAGATGTTTCCACTATGAAATGCAGAGCAAGGGGAAAGAGCACAAGTGATAGAGCGAGTGAGTGAGAAGGGGTGTTGAGGAAGGAGAGAATGAAACAAAGACAGAGTGAGTGAACGGCAGGTAGGCCTAGAAGAGGAGACTAGAAGTGAAGGCGACATACTTTTCCCTGCTTTTGACCTCCCACCCATCCCAAACCGACCACAAACGTACCATCTATGCAACGTTGGTATGCAGAAATTCACGCCTCAGCCAGTGAGGGTGAGTCCCAGGCCAGGGGCTAGAGAGAAAAAGACTGCATGTGCTCAGACGTTCCCTGCTAGGGACAGTTGATCTGAAACAAGGTCTGCACTCTTGTATCCAGCAAGGATCTAGAAATCCTGCATGAATCTGCAAGGCACAATGACAGCACACATTTGCATAATATGCCCCACCTTCTGCCTTCCTACTTCCTGTGCAGTAGTTGTTTGTGTAGAGAGAGAGGTCGCAGGCAAGGTAATTTTGTGAGTCGGATACAGGACCCTAAAAAGCTGGTGAGAGGTATGAGGTATTCTAAAAGCATAAAAATTGTACACCTGTGAAATGAAATGCTTTCACATGTGATCTTCTGTGTTTATTGTCCTGTGCATAAAGTTGCACCTTGTGTTTGAAGGTTTAAATTATTTCAGGCTTGCATGGAGGCAGAAATTTCTGAGTGACTTTTATACATTTCTTAAGACTCTGCTCTGTCAGGATGGCCGAGTGGTCTAAGGCGCTGTGTTTAGGCCGCAGACTCCTCTGGAGACGTGGGTTCGAATCCCACTTCTGACATGACTTTTGGAGATGTAATCTCCTTTTTCAGGTTAACATCTGATGGAAGTTGCATCTGTTGGTCTTCACCTGGGATGTGATTCCGTCCTCATCTAGTCAAGAGAGCTGGGGTTTCTCATATATTTCGGTTGTATAAAGTCTTGCTGACAAAGTGCAGTCCTTACTATATGAGCATAGGACCCATGTAAGAGCTCATCTGGAAGAGTCATGCTCTTGTATGCCCTGGCCAGACAGGCCATGCAAATATGGAAGAATGCCTAGCATCTGGTAGACAGTTGGACTCCAGCACACTTACGGCAATTTCCTCAGGGTTGTGATCAGGGGCTGCTTAGATTTGCGTATTCCACCCTATGTTGTGACATTGAAATTCCTTGTTGAATTTGCTTTAGCTAGCCAAGAGGTGGCTGTTGACTCAATTTCAAAGCAGCTTTGGGCCGCTCAAGTGGCTGGTTAATAGCACTTTCTCTTTGTACGCCTTAAAGGTCTTAAGAGTTCTTCATAGGTACTGCTCTCTATGGATTGTTCAAAGATCTGTTGGAAGTACTTATAATAGGATAAATAAATTGAGGGCATGCCTTTTCGGTACCCCACTTGCATGGCTGTCTGGCCTGTGGAAGGTTCCACAAATGCAAGTCAGGATGGCCGAGTGGTCTAAGGCGCTGTGTTCATATCGCAGTCTCTTCTGGAGGCGTGGGTTCAAATCCCACTTCTGACAATTGTGTGTTTACTCTACTTTTTTCTTGAGAGAGAAAAAATCAGATCATTTCCCTCACATGGGCTTATATGGTTGTCTACTTGGAAAAGTGCAGTGAGTTTTTTTCTTGCTCTAGCCACTAATGACCTAAGTTGTGTGCTTTTTTTGGTTCACAATATCTTTCCCTCTCTGTAGATGATCAAGCAAATGTGGTCAGGATGGCCGAGTGGTCTAAGGCGCTGCGTTAAGGCCGCAGTCTCTCCTGGAGGCGTGGGTTCGAATCCCACTTCTGACAAAACTTTAAGTCCATTGTGTCTCTGAGTTCTTTTAGAATCTCAGCTAAAAATTGGCAGTGCATATAATATCTGAATAAGTAACAAACTTCAGTTTCAACTGCAAATTAATTTGCCCAATTCTGTCTTCAAGCTCGTATAATATTCTTCTAGCACTCGTGGTGTTTTATGTGTTTTTTGGGGGGTGCTTAAAAAGTCCCTTTTATTAATGAAATGGGTTACATTCAGTCTTGTGATATTTTTGGTTTCCAATAAGTAGATTGTTAATTTTATGTAACCTCATTTTCTAAAGCTCCATTCAAGAGATGTTTCCACTATGAAATGCAGAGCAAGGGGAAAGAGCACAAGTGATAGAGCGAGTGAGTGAGAAGGGGTGTTGAGGAAGGAGAGAATGAAACAAAGACAGAGTGAGTGAACGGCAGGTAGGCCTAGAAGAGGAGACTAGAAGTGAAGGCGACATACTTTTCCCTGCTTTTGACCTCCCACCCATCCCAAACCGACCACAAACGTACCATCTATGCAACGTTGGTATGCAGAAATTCACGCCTCAGCCAGTGAGGGTAAGTCCCAGGCCAGGGGCTAGAGAGCAAAAGACTGCATGTGCTCAGACGTTCCCTGCTAGGGACAGTTGATCTGAAACAAGGTCTGCTCTCTTGTATCCAGCAAGGATCTAGAAATCCTGCATGAATCTGCAAGGCACAATGACAGCATACATTTGCATAATATGCCCCACCTTCTGCCTTCCTACTTCCTGTGCAGTAGTTGTTTGTGTAGAGAGAGAGGTCGCATGCAAGGTAATTTTGTGAGTAGGATACAGGACCCTAAATAGCTGGTGAGAGGTATGAGGTATTCTAAAAGCATAAAAATTGTACACCTGTGAAATGAAATACTTTCACATGTGATCTTCTGTGTTTATTGTCCTGTGCATAAAGTTGCACCTTGTGTTTGAAGGTTTAAATTATTTCAGGCTTGCTTGGAGGCAGAAATTTCTGAGTGACTTTTATACATTTCTTAAGACTCTGCACTGTCAGGATGGCCGAGTGGTCTAAGGCGCTGTGTTTAGGCCGCAGTCTCCTCTGGAGGCGTGGGTTCGAATCCCACTTCTGACATGACTTTTGGAGATGTAATCTCCTTTTTCAGGTTAACATCTGATGGAAGTTGCATCTGTTGGTCTTCACCTGGGATGTGATTCCGTCATCATCTAGTCAAGAGAGCTGGGGTTTCTCATATATTTCGGTTGTATAAAGTCTTGCTGACAAAGTGCAGTCCTTACTATATGAGCATAGGACCCATGTAAGAGATCATCTGGAAGAGTCATGCTCTTGTATGCCCTGGCCAGACAGGCCATGCAAATATGGAAGAATGCCTAGCATCTGGTAGACAGTTGGACTCCAGCACACTTACGGCAATTTCCTCAGGGCTGTGATCAGGGGCTGCTTATATTTGCGTATTCCACCCTATGTTGTGACATTGAAATTCCTTGTTGAATTTGCTTTAGCTATCCAAGAGGTGGCTGTTGACTCAATTTCAAAGCAGCTTTGGTCCGTTCAAGTGGCTGGTTAATAGCACTTTCTCATTGTACGCCTTAAAGGTCTAAAGAGTTCTTCATAGGTACTGCTCTCTATGGATTGTTCAAAGATCTGTTGGAAGTACTTATAATAGGATAAATAAATTGAGGGCATGCCTTTTCGGTACCCCACTTGCATGGCTGTCTGGCCTGTGGAAGGTTCCACAAATGCAAGTCAGGATGGCAGAGATGCCTAAGGCGCTGCGTTCAGGTCGCAGTCTCTTCTGGAGGCGTGGGTTCAAATCCCACTTCTGACAATTGTGTGTTTACTCTACTTTTTTCTTGAGAGAGAAAAAATCAGATCATTTCCCTCACATGGGCCTATATGGTTGTCTACTTGGAAAAGTGCAGTGAGTTTTTTTCTTGCTCTAGCCACTCATGACCTAAGATGTGTGCTTTTTTTGGTTCACAATATCTTTCCCTCTCTGTAGATGATCAAGCAACATGTGGTCAGGATGGCCGAGTGGTCTAAGGCGCTGCGTTAAGGCCGCAGTCTCTCCTGGAGGCGTGGGTTCGAATCCCACTTCTGACAAAACTTTAAGTCCATTTTGTCTCTGAGTTCTTTTAGAATCTCAGCTAAAAATTGGCAGTGCATATAATATCTGAATAAGTAACAAACTTCAGTTTCAACTGCAAATTAATTTGCCCAATTCTGTCTTCAAGCTCGTATAATATTCTTCTAGCACTCGTGGTGTTTTATGTGTTTTTTGGGGGGTGCTTAAAAAGTCCCTTTTATTAATGAAATGGGTTACATTCAGTCTTGTGATATTTTTGGTTTCCAATAAGTAGATTGTTAATTTTATGTAACCTCATTTTCTAATGCTCCATTCAAGAGATGTTTCCACTATGAAATGCAGAGCAAGGGGAAAGAGCACAAGTGATAGAGCGAGTGAGTGAGAAGGGGTGTTGAGGAAGGAGAGAATGAAACAAAGACAGAGTGAGTGAACGGCAGGTAGGCCTAGAAGAGGAGACTAGAAGTGAAGGCGACATACTTTTCCCTGCTTTTGACCTCCCACCCATCCCAAACCGACCACAAACGTACCATCTATGCAACGTTGGTATGCAGAAATTCACGCCTCAGCCAGTGAGGGTGAGTCCCAGGCCAGGGGCTAGAGAGCAAAAGACTGCATGTGCTCAGACGTTCCCTGCTAGGGACAGTTGATCTGAAACAAGGTCTGCACTCTTGTATCCAGCAAGGATCTAGAAATCCTGCATGAATCTGCAAGGCACAATGACAGCACACATTTGCATAATATGCCCCACCTTCTGCCTTCCTACTTCCTGTGCAGTAGTTGTTTGTGTAGAGAGAGAGGTCGCAGGCAAGGTAATTTTGTGAGTCGGATACAGGACCCTAAAAAGCTGGTGAGAGGTATGAGGTATTCTAAAAGCATAAAAATTGTACACCTGTGAAATGAAATGCTTTCACCTGTGATCTTCTGTGTTTATTGTCCTGTGCATAAAGTTGCACCTTGTGTTTGAAGGTTTAAATTATTTCAGGCTTGCATGGAGGCAGAAATTTCTGAGTGACTTTTATACATTTCTTAAGACTCTGCTCTGTCAGGATGGCCGAGTGGTCTAAGGCGCTGTGTTTAGGCCGCAGTCTCCTCTGGAGGCGTGGGTTCGAATCCCACTTCTGACATGACTTTTGGAGATGTAATCTCCTTTTTCAGGTTAACATCTGATGGAAGTTGCATCTGTTGGTCTTCACCTGGGATGTGATTCCGTCCTCATCTAGTCAAGAGAGCTGGGGTTTCTCATATATTTCGGTTGTATAAAGTCTTGCTGACAAAGTGCAGTCCTTACTATATGAGCATAGGACCCATGTAAGAGCTCATCTGGAAGAGTCATGCTCTTGTATGCCCTGGCCAGACAGGCCAAGCAAATATGGAAGAATGCCTAGCATCTGGTAGACAGTTGGACTCCAGCACACTTACGGCAATTTCCTCAGGGTTGTGATCAGGGGCTGCTTAGATTTGCGTATTCCACCCTATGTTGTGACATTGAAATTCCTTGTTGAATTTGCTTTAGCTAGCCAAGAGGTGGCTGTTGACTCAATTTCAAAGCAGCTTTGGGCCGCTCAAGTGGCTGGTTAATAGCACTTTCTCTTTGTACGCCTTAAAGGTCTTAAGAGTTCTTCATTGGTACTGCTCTCTATGGATTGTTCAAAGATCTGTTGGAAGTACTTATAATAGGATAAATAAATTGAGGGCATGCCTTTTCGGTACCCCACTTGCATGGCTGTCTGGCCTGTGGAAGGTTCCACAAATGCAAGTCAGGATGGCCGAGTGGTCTAAGGCGCTGCGTTCAGATCGCAGTCTCTTCTGGAGGCGTGGGTTCAAATCCCACTTCTGACAATTGTGTGTTTACTCTACTTTTTTCTTGAGAGAGAAAAAATCAGATCATTTCCCTCACATGGGCTTATATGGTTGTCTACTTGGAAAAGTGCAGTGAGTTTTTTTCTTGCTCTAGCCACTAATGACCTAAGTTGTGTGCTTTTTTTGGTTCACAATATCTTTCCCTCTCTGTAGATGATCAAGCAAATGTGGTCAGGATGGCCGAGTGGTCTAAGGCGCTGCGTTAAGGCCGCAGTCTCTCCTGGAGGCGTGGGTTCGAATCCCACTTCTGACAAAACTTTAAGTCCATTGTGTCTCTGAGTTCTTTTAGAATCTCAGCTAAAAATTGGCAGTGCATATAATATCTGAATAAGTAACAAACTTCAGTTTCAACTGCAAATTAATTTGCCCAATTCTGTCTTCAAGCTCGTATAATATTCTTCTAGCACTCGTGGTGTTTTATGTGTTTTTTGGGGGGTGCTTAAAAAGTCCCTTTATTAATGAAATGGGTTACATTCAGTCTTGTGATATTTTTGGTTTCCAATAAGTAGATTGTTAATTTTATGTAACCTCATTTTCTAATGCTCCATTCAAGAGATGTTTCCACTATGAAATGCAGAGCAAGGGGAAAGAGCACAAGTGATAGAGCGAGTGAGTGAGAAGGGGTGTTGAGGAAGGAGAGAATGAAACAAAGACAGAGTGAGTGAACGGCAGGTAGGCCTAGAAGAGGAGACTAGAAGTGAAGGCGACATACTTTTCCCTGCTTTTGACCTCCCACCCATCCCAAACCGACCACAAACGTACCATCTATGCAACGTTGGTATGCAGAAATTCACGCCTCAGCCAGTGAGGGTGAGTCCCAGGCCAGGGGCTAGAGAGCAAAAGACTGCATGTGCTCAGACGTTCCCTGCTAGGGACAGTTGATCTGAAACAAGGTCTGCACTCTTGTATCCAGCAAGGATCTAGAAATCCTGCATGAATCTGCAAGGCACAATGACAGCAAACATTTGCATAATATGCCCCACCTTCTGCCTTCCTACTTCCTGTGCAGTAGTTGTTTGTGTAGAGAGAGAGGTCGCAGGCAAGGTAATTTTGTGAGTCGGATACAGGACCCTAAAAAGCTGGTGAGAGGTATGAGGTATTCTAAAAGCATAAAAATTGTACACCTGTGAAATGAAATGCTTTCACATGTGATCTTCTGTGTATATTGTCCTGTGCATAAAGTTGCACCTTGTGTTTGAAGGTTTAAATTATTTCAGGCTTGCTTGGAGGCAGAAATTTCTGAGTGACTTTTATACATTTCTTAAGACTCTGCACTGTCAGGATGGCCGAGTGGTCTAAGGCGCTGTGTTTAGGCCGCAGTCTCCTCTGGAGGCGTGGGTTCGAATCCCACTTCTGACATGACTTTTGGAGATGTAATCTCCTTTTTCAGGTTAACATCTGATGGAAGTTGCATCTGTTGGTCTTCACCTGGGATGTGATTCCGTCATCATCTAGTCAAGAGAGCTGGGGTTTCTCATATATTTCGGTTGTATAAAGTCTTGCTGACAAAGTGCAGTCCTTACTATATGAGCATAGGACCCATGTAAGAGATCATCTGGAAGAGTCATGCTCTTGTATGCCCTGGCCAGACAGGCCATGCAAATATGGAAGAATGCCTAGCATCTGGTAGACAGTTGGACTCCAGCACACTTACGGCAATTTCCTCAGGGCTGTGATCAGGGGCTGCTTATATTTGCGTATTCCACCCTATGTTGTGACATTGAAATTCCTTGTTGAATTTGCTTTAGCTATCCAAGAGGTGGCTGTTGACTCAATTTCAAAGCAGCTTTGGTCCGTTCAAGTGGCTGGTTAATAGCACTTTCTCATTGTACGCCTTAAAGGTCTAAACAGTTCTTCATAGGTACTGCTCTCTATGGATTGTTCAAAGATCTGTTGGAAGTACTTATAATAGGATAAATAAATTGAGGGCATGCCTTTTCGGTACCCCACTTGCATGGCTGTCTGGCCTGTGGAAGGTTCCACAAATGCAAGTCAGGATGGCAGAGATGCCTAAGGCGCTGCGTTCAGGTCGCAGTCTCTTCTGGAGGCGTGGGTTCAAATCCCACTTCTGACAATTGTGTGTTTACTCTACTTTTTTCTTGAGAGAGAAAAAATCAGATCATTTCCCTCACATGGGCCTATATGGTTGTCTACTTGGAAAAGTGCAGTGAGTTTTTTTCTTGCTCTAGCCACTCATGACCTAAGATGTGTGCTTTTTTTGGTTCACAATATCTTTCCCTCTCTGTAGATGATCAAGCAACATGTGGTCAGGATGGCCGAGTGGTCTAAGGCGCTGCGTTAAGGCCGCAGTCTCTCCTGGAGGCGTGGGTTCGAATCCCACTTCTGACAAAACTTTAAGTCCATTTTGTCTCTGAGTTCTTTTAGAATCTCAGCTAAAAATTGGCAGTGCATATAATATCTGAATAAGTAACAAACTTCAGTTTCAACTGCAAATTAATTTGCCCAATTCTGTCTTCAAGCTCGTATAATATTCTTCTAGCACTCGTGGTGTTTTATGTGTTTTTTGGGGGGTGCTTAAAAAGTCCCTTTTATTAATGAAATGGGTTACATTCAGTCTTGTGATATTTTTGGTTTCCAATAAGTAGATTGTTAATTTTATGTAACCTCATTTTCTAATGCTCCATTCAAGAGATGTTTCCACTATGAAATGCAGAGCAAGGGGAAAGAGCACAAGTGATAGAGCGAGTGAGTGAGAAGGGGTGTTGAGGAAGGAGAGAATGAAACAAAGACAGAGTGAGTGAACGGCAGGTAGGCCTAGAAGAGGAGACTAGAAGTGAAGGCGACATACTTTTCCCTGCTTTTGACCTCCCACCCATCCCAAACCGACCACAAACGTACCATCTATGCAACGTTGGTATGCAGAAATTCACGCCTCAGCCAGTGAGGGTGAGTCCCAGGCCAGGGGCTAGAGAGCAAAAGACTGCATGTGCTCAGACGTTCCCTGCTAGGGACAGTTGATCTGAAACAAGGTCTGCACTCTTGTATCCAGCAAGGATCTAGAAATCCTGCATGAATCTGCAAGGCACAATGACAGCACACATTTGCATAATATGCCCCACCTTCTGCCTTCCTACTTCCTGTGCAGTAGTTGTTTGTGTAGAGAGAGAGGTCGCAGGCAAGGTAATTTTGTGAGTCGGATACAGGACCCTAAAAAGCTGGTGAGAGGTATGAGGTATTCTAAAAGCATAAAAATTGTACACCTGTGAAATGAAATGCTTTCACCTGTGATCTTCTGTGTTTATTGTCCTGTGCATAAAGTTGCACCTTGTGTTTGAAGGTTTAAATTATTTCAGGCTTGCATGGAGGCAGAAATTTCTGAGTGACTTTTATACATTTCTTAAGACTCTGCTCTGTCAGGATGGCCGAGTGGTCTAAGGCGCTGTGTTTAGGCCGCAGTCTCCTCTGGAGGCGTGGGTTCGAATCCCACTTCTGACATGACTTTTGGAGATGTAATCTCCTTTTTCAGGTTAACATCTGATGGAAGTTGCATCTGTTGGTCTTCACCTGGGATGTGATTCCGTCCTCATCTAGTCAAGAGAGCTGGGGTTTCTCATATATTTCGGTTGTATAAAGTCTTGCTGACAAAGTGCAGTCCTTACTATATGAGCATAGGACCCATGTAAGAGCTCATCTGGAAGAGTCATGCTCTTGTATGCCCTGGCCAGACAGGCCATGCAAATATGGAAGAATGCCTAGCATCTGGTAGACAGTTGGACTCCAGCACACTTACGGCAATTTCCTCAGGGTTGTGATCAGGGGCTGCTTAGATTTGCGTATTCCACCCTATGTTGTGACATTGAAATTCCTTGTTGAATTTGCTTTAGCTAGCCAAGAGGTGGCTGTTGACTCAATTTCAAAGCAGCTTTGGGCCGCTCAAGTGGCTGGTTAATAGCACTTTCTCTTTGTACGCCTTAAAGGTCTTAAGAGTTCTTCATTGGTACTGCTCTCTATGGATTGTTCAAAGATCTGTTGGAAGTACTTATAATAGGATAAATAAATTGAGGGCATGCCTTTTCGGTACCCCACTTGCATGGCTGTCTGGCCTGTGGAAGGTTCCACAAATGCAAGTCAGGATGGCCGAGTGGTCTAAGGCGCTGCGTTCAGATCGCAGTCTCTTCTGGAGGCGTGGGTTCAAATCCCACTTCTGACAATTGTGTGTTTACTCTACTTTTTTCTTGAGAGAGAAAAAATCAGATCATTTCCCTCACATGGGCTTATATGGTTGTCTACTTGGAAAAGTGCAGTGAGTTTTTTTCTTGCTCTAGCCACTAATGACCTAAGTTGTGTGCTTTTTTTGGTTCACAATATCTTTCCCTCTCTGTAGATGATCAAGCAAATGTGGTCAGGATGGCCGAGTGGTCTAAGGCGCTGCGTTAAGGCCGCAGTCTCTCCTGGAGGCGTGGGTTCGAATCCCACTTCTGACAAAACTTTAAGTCCATTTTGTCTCTGAGTTCTTTTAGAATCTCAGCTAAAAATTGGCAGTGCATATAATATCTGAATGAGTAACAAACTTCAGTTTCAACTGCAAATTAATTTGCCCAATTCTGTCTTCAAGCTCGTATAATATTCTTCTAGCACTCGTGGTGTTTTATGTGTTTTTTGGGGGGTGCTTAAAAAGTCCCTTTTATTAATGAAATGGGTTACATTCAGTCTTGTGATATTTTTGGTTTCCAATAAGTAGATTGTTAATTTTATGTAACCTCATTTTCTAATGCTCCATTCAAGAGATGTTTCCACTATGAAATGCAGAGCAAGGGGAAAGAGCACAAGTGATAGAGCGAGTGAGGGAGAAGGGGTGTTGAGGAAGGAGAGAATGAAACAAAGACAGAGTGAGTGAACGGCAGGTATGCCTAGAAGAGGAGACTAGAAGTGAAGGCGACATACTTTTCCCTGCTTTTGACCTCCCACCCATCCCAAACCGACCACAAACGTACCATCTATGCAACGTTGGTATGCAGAAATTCACGCCTCAGCCAGTGAGGGTGAGTCCCAGGCCAGGGGCTAGAGAGCAAAAGACTGCATGTGCTCAGACGTTCCCTGCTAGGGACAGTTGATCTGAAACAAGGTCTGCACTCTTGTATCCAGCAAGGATCTAGAAATCCTGCATGAATCTGCAAGGCACAATGACAGCACACATTTGCATAATATGCCCCACCTTCTGCCTTCCTACTTCCTGTGCAGTAGTTGTTTGTGTAGAGAGAGAGGTCGCAGGCAAGGTAATTTTGTGAGTCGGATACAGGACCCTAAAAAAAGCTGGTGAGAGGTATGAGGTATTCTAAAAGCATAAAAATTGTACACCTGTGAAATGAAATGCTTTCACATGTGCTCTTCTGTGTTTATTGTCCTGTGCATAAAGTTGCACCTTGTGTTTGAAGGTTTAAATTATTTCAGGCTTGCTTGGAGGCAGAAATTTCTGAGTGACTTTTATACATTTCTTAAGACTCTGCACTGTCAGGATGGCCGAGTGGTCTAAAGCGCTGTATTTAGGCCGCAGTCTCCTCTGGAGGCGTGGGTTCGAATCCCACTTCTGACATGACTTTTAGAGATGTAATCTCCTTTTTCAGGTTAACATCTGATGGAAGTTGCATCTGTTGGTCTTCACCTGGGATGTGATTCCGTGCTCATCTAGTCAAGAGAGCTGGGGTTTCTCATATATTTCGGTTGTATAAAGTCTTGCTGACAAAGTGCAGTCCTTACTACATGAGCATAGGACCCATGTAAGAGCTCATCTGGAAGAGTCATGCTCTTGTATGCCCTGGCCAGACAGGCCATGCAAATATGGAAGAATGCCTAGCATCTGGTAGACAGTTGGACTCCAGCACACTTACGGCAATTTCCTCAGGGCTGTGATCAGGGGCTGCTTAGATTTGCGTATTCCACCCTATGTTGTGACATTGAAATTCCTTGTTGAATTTGCTTTAGCTAGCCAAGAGGTGGCTGTTGACTCAATTTTAAAGCAGCTTTGGGCCTTTCAAGTGGCTGGTTAATAGCACTTTCTCTTTGTACGCCTTAAAGGTCTAAAGAGTTCTTCATAGGTACTGCTCTCTATGGATTGTTCAAAGATCTGTTGGAAGTACTTATAATAGGATAAATAAATTGAGGGCATGCCTTTTCGGTACCCCACTTGCATGGCTGTCTGGCCTGTGGAAGGTTCCACAAATGCAAGTCAGGATGGCCGAGTGGTCTAAGGCGCTGCGTTCAAGTCGCAGTCTCTTCTGGAGGCGTGGCTTCAAATCCCACTTCTGACAATTGTGTGTTTACTCTACTTTTTTCTTGAGAGAGAAAAAATCAGATCATTTCCCTCACATGGGCTTATATGGTTGTCTACTTGGAAAAGTGCAGTGAGTTTTTTTCTTGCTCTAGCCACTCATGACCTAAGATATGTGCTTTTTTTGGTTCACAATATCTTTCCCTCTCTGTAGATAATCAAGCAAATGTGGTCAGGATGGCCGAGTGGTCTAAGGCGCTGCGTTAAGGCCGCAGTCTCTCCTGGAGGCGTGGGTTCGAATCCCACTTCTGACAAAACTTTAAGTCCATTTTGTCTCTGAGTTCTTTTAGAATCTCAGCTAAAAATTGGCAGTGCATATAATATCTGAATAAGTAACAAACTTCAGTTTCAACTGCAAATTAATTTGCCCAATTCTGTCTTCAAGCTCGTATAATATTCTTCTAGCACTCGTGGTGTTTTATGTGTTTTTTGGGGGGTGCTTAAAAAGTCCCTTTTATTAATGAAATGGGTTACATTCAGTCTTGTGATATTTTTGGTTTCCAATAAGTAGATTGTTAATTTTATGTAACCTCATTTTCTAAAGCTCCATTCAAGAGATGTTTCCACTATGAAATGCAGAGCAAGGGGAAAGAGCACAAGTGATAGAGCGAGTGAGTGAGAAGGGGTGTTGAGGAAGGAGAGAATGAAACAAAGACAGAGTGAGTGAACGGCAGGTAGGCCTAGAAGAGGAGACTAGAAGTGAAGGCGACATACTTTTCCCTGCTTTTGACCTCCCACCCATCCCAAACCGACCACAAACGTACCATCTATGCAACGTTGGTATGCAGAAATTCACGCCTCAGCCAGTGAGGGTAAGTCCCAGGCCAGGGGCTAGAGAGCAAAAGACTGCATGTGCTCAGACGTTCCCTGCTAGGGACAGTTGATCTGAAACAAGGTCTGCTCTCTTGTATCCAGCAAGGATCTAGAAATCCTGCATGAATCTGCAAGGCACAATGACAGCATACATTTGCATAATATGCCCCACCTTCTGCCTTCCTACTTCCTGTGCAGTAGTTGTTTGTGTAGAGAGAGAGGTCGCATGCAAGGTAATTTTGTGAGTAGGATACAGGACCCTAAATAGCTGGTGAGAGGTATGAGGTATTCTAAAAGCATAAAAATTGTACACCTGTGAAATGAAATACTTTCACATGTGATCTTCTGTGTTTATTGTCCTGTGCATAAAGTTGCACCTTGTGTTTGAAGGTTTAAATTATTTCAGGCTTGCTTGGAGGCAGAAATTTCTGAGTGACTTTTATACATTTCTTAAGACTCTGCACTGTCAGGATGGCCGAGTGGTCCAAGGCGCTGTGTTTAGGCCGCAGTCTCCTCTGGAGGCGTGGGTTCGAATCCCACTTCTGACATGACTTTTGGAGATGTAATCTCCTTTTTCAGGTTAACATCTGATGGAAGTTGCATCTGTTGGTCTTCACCTGGGATGTGATTCCGTCATCATCTAGTCAAGAGAGCTGGGGTTTCTCATATATTTCGGTTGTATAAAGTCTTGCTGACAAAGTGCAGCCCTTACTATATGAGCATAGGACCCATGTAAGAGATCATCTGGAAGAGTCATGCTCTTGTATGCCCTGGCCAGACAGGCCATGCAAATATGGAAGAATGCCTAGCATCTGGTAGACAGTTGGACTCCAGCACACTTACGGCAATTTCCTCAGGGCTGTGATCAGGGGCTGCTTATATTTGCGTATTCCACCCTATGTTGTGACATTGAAATTCCTTGTTGAATTTGCTTTAGCTATCCAAGAGGTGGCTGTTGACTCAATTTCAAAGCAGCTTTGGGCCGTTCAAGTGGCTGGTTAATAGCACTTTCTCATTGTACGCCTTAAAGGTCTAAAGAGTTCTTCATAGGTACTGCTCTCTATGGATTGTTCAAAGATCTGTTGGAAGTACTTATAATAGGATAAATAAATTGAGGGCATGCCTTTTCGGTACCCCACTTGCATGGCTGTCTGGCCTGTGGAAGGTTCCACAAATGCAAGTCAGGATGGCAGAGATGCCTAAGGCGCTGCGTTCAGGTCGCAGTCTCTTCTGGAGGCGTGGGTTCAAATCCCACTTCTGACAATTGTGTGTTTACTCTACTTTTTTCTTGAGAGAGAAAAAATCGGATCATTTCCCTCACATGGGCCTATATGGTTGTCTACTTGGAAAAGTGCAGTGAGTTTTTTTCTTGCTCTAGCCACTCATGACCTAAGATGTGTGCTTTTTTTGGTTCACAATATCTTTCCCTCTCTGTAGATGATCAAGCAACATGTGGTCAGGATGGCCGAGTGGTCTAAGGCGCTGCGTTAAGGCCGCAGTCTCTCCTGGAGGCGTGGGTTCGAATCCCACTTCTGACAAAACTTTAAGTCCATTTTGTCTCTGAGTTCTTTTAGAATCTCAGCTAAAAATTGGCAGTGCATATAATATCTGAATAAGTAACAAACTTCAGTTTCAACTGCAAATTAATTTGCCCAATTCTGTCTTCAAGCTCGTATAATATTCTTCTAGCACTCGTGGTGTTTTATGTGTTTTTTGGGGGGTGCTTAAAAAGTCCCTTTTATTAATGAAATGGGTTACATTCAGTCTTGTGATATTTTTGGTTTCCAATAAGTAGATTGTTAATTTTATGTAACCTCATTTTCTAATGCTCCATTCAAGAGATTTTTCCACTATGAAATGCAGAGCAAGGGGAAAGAGCACAAGTGATAGAGCGAGTGAGTGAGAAGGGGTGTTGAGGAAGGAGAGAATGAAACAAAGACAGAGTGAGTGAACGGCAGGTAGGCCTAGAAGAGGAGACTAGAAGTGAAGGCGACATACTTTTCCCTGCTTTTGACCTCCCACCCATCCCAAACCGACCACAAACGTACCATCTATGCAACGTTGGTATGCAGAAATTCACGCCTCAGCCAGTGAGGGTGAGTCCCAGGCCATGGGCTAGAGAGCAAAAGACTGCATGTGCTCAGACGTTCCCTGCTAGGGACAGTTGATCTGAAACAAGGTCTGCACTCTTGTATCCAGCAAGGATCTAGAAATCCTGCATGAATCTGCAAGGCACAATGACAGCACACATTTGCATAATATGCCCCACCTTCTGCCTTCCTACTTCCTGTGCAGTAGTTGTTTGTGTAGAGAGAGAGGTCGCAGGCAAGGTAATTTTGTGAGTCGGATACAGGACCCTAAAAAGCTGGTGAGAGGTATGAGGTATTCTAAAAGCATAAAAATTGTACACCTGTGAAATGAAATGCTTTCACGTGTGATCTTCTGTGTTTATTGTCCTGTGCATAAAGTTGCACCTTGTGTTTGAAGGTTTAAATTATTTCAGGCTTGCATGGAGGCAGAAATTTCTGAGTGACTTTTATATATTTCTTAAGACTCTGCTCTGTCAGGATGGCCGAGTGGTCTAAGGCGCTGTGTTTAGGCCGCAGTCTCCTCTGGAGGCGTGGGTTCGAATCCCACTTCTGACATGACTTTTGGAGATGTAATCTCCTTTTTCAGGTTAACATCTGATGGAAGTTGCATCTGTTGGTCTTCACCTGGGATGTGATTCCGTCCTCATCTAGTCAAGAGAGCTGGGGTTTCTCATATATTTCGGTTGTATAAAGTCTTGCTGACAAAGTGCAGTCCTTACTATATGAGCATAGGACCCATGTAAGAGCTCATCTGGAAGAGTCATGCTCTTGTATGCCCTGGCCAGACAGGCCATGCAAATATGGAAGAATGCCTAGCATCTGGTAGACAGTTGGACTCCAGCACACTTACGGCAATTTCCTCAGGGTTGTGATCAGGGGCTGCTTAGATTTGCGTATTCCACCCTATGTTGTGACATTGAAATCCCTTGTTGAATTTGCTTTAGCTAGCCAAGAGGTGGCTGTTGACTCAATTTCAAAGCAGCTTTGGGCCGCTCAAGTGGCTGGTTAATAGCACTTTCTCTTTGTACGCCTTAAAGGTCTTAAGAGTTCTTCATAGGTACTGCTCTCTATGGATTGTTCAAAGATCTGTTGGAAGTACTTATAATAGTATAAATAAATTGAGGGCATGCCTTTTCGGTACCCCACTTGCATGGCTGTCTGGCCTGTGGAAGGTTCCACAAATGCAAGTCAGGATGGCCGAGTGGTCTAAGGCGCTGCGTTCAGATCGCAGTCTCTTCTGGAGGCGTGGGTTCAAATCCCACTTCTGACAATTGTGTGTTTACTCTACTTTTTTCTTGAGAGAGAAAAAATCAGATCATTTCCCTCACATGGGCTTATATGGTTGTCTACTTGGAAAAGTGCAGTGAGTTTTTTTCTTGCTCTAGCCACTAATGACCTAAGTTGTGTGCTTTTTTTGGTTCACAATATCTTTCCCTCTCTGTAGATGATCAAGCAAATGTGGTCAGGATGGCCGAGTGGTCTAAGGCGCTGCGTTAAGGCCGCAGTCTCTCCTGGAGGCGTGGGTTCGAATCCCACTTCTGACAAAACTTTAAGTCCATTTTGTCTCTGAGTTCTTTTAGAATCTCAGCTAAAAATTGGCAGTGCATATAATATCTGAATAAGTAACAAACTTCAGTTTCAACTGCAAATTAATTTGCCCAATTCTGTCTTCAAACTCGTATAATATTCTTCTAGCACTCGTGGTGTTTTATGTGTTTTTTGGGGGGTGCTTAAAAAGTCCCTTTTATTAATGAAATGGGTTAATTTCAGTCTTGTGATATTTTTGGTTTCCAATAAGTAGATTGTTAATTTTATGTAACCTCATTTTCTAATGCTCCATTCAAGAGATGTTTCCACTATGAAATGCAGAGCAAGGGGAAAGAGCACAAGTGATAGAGCGAGTGAGGGAGAAGGGGTGTTGAGGAAGGAGAGAATGAAACAAAGACAGAGTGAGTGAACGGCAGGTATGCCTAGAAGAGGAGACTAGAAGTGAAGGCGACATACTTTTCCCTGCTTTTGACCTCCCACCCATCCCAAACCGACCACAAACGTACCATCTATGCAACGTTGGTATGCAGAAATTCACGCCTCAGCCAGTGAGGCTGAGTCCCAGGCCAGGGGCTAGAGAGCAAAAGACTGCATGTGCTCAGACGTTCCCTGCTAGGGACAGTTGATCTGAAACAAGGTCTGCACTCTTGTATCCAGCAAGGATCTAGAAATCCTGCATGAATCTGCAAGGCACAATGACAGCACACATTTGCATAATATGCCCCACCTTCTGCCTTCCTACTTCCTGTGCAGTAGTTGTTTGTGTAGAGAGAGAGGTCGCAGGCAAGGTAATTTTGTGAGTCGGATACAGGACACTAAAAAGCTGGTGAGAGGTATGAGGTATTCTAAAAGCATAAAAATTGTACACCTGTGAAATGAAATGCTTTCACATGTGATCTTCTGTGTTTATTGTCCTGTGCATAAAGTTGCACCTTGTGTTTGAAGGTTTAAATTATTTCAGGCTTGCATGGAGGCAGAAATTTCTGAGTGACTTTTATACATTTCTTAAGACTCTGCTCTGTCAGGATGGCCGAGTGGTCTAAGGCGCTGTGTTTAGGCCGCAGTCTCCTCTGGAGACGTGGGTTCGAATCCCACTTCTGATATGACTTTTGGAGATGTAATCTCCTTTTTCAGGTTAACATCTGATGGAAGTTGCATCTGTTGGTCTTCACCTGGGATGTGATTCCGTCCTCATCTAGTCAAGAGAGCTGGGGTTTCTCATATATTTCGGTTGTATAAAGTCTTGCTGACAAAGTGCAGTCCTTACTATATGAGCATAGGACCCATGTAAGAGCTCATCTGGAAGAGTCATGCTCTTGTATGCCCTGGCCAGACAGGCCATGCAAATATGGAAGAATGCCTAGCATCTGGTAGACAGTTGGACTCCAGCACACTTACGGCAATTTCCTCAGGGCTGTGATCAGGGGCTGCTTAGATTTGCGTATTCCACCCTATGTTGTGACATTGAAATTCCTTGTTGAATTTGCTTTAGCTAGCCAAGAGGTGGCTGTTGACTCAATTTCAAAGCAGCTTTGGGCCGTTCAAGTGGCTGGTTAATAGCACTTTCTCTTTGTGCGCCTTAAAGACATAAAGAGTTCTTCATAGGTACTGCTCTCTATGGATTGTTCAAAGATCTGTTGGAAGTACTTATAATAGGATAAATAAATTGAGGGCATGCCTTTTCGGTACCCGACTTGCATGGCTGTCTGGCCTGTGGAAGGTTCCACAAATGCAAGTCAGGATGGCCGGGTGGTCTAAGGCGCTGCGTTCAGGTCGCAGTCTCTTCTGGAGGCGTGGGTTCAAATCCCACTTCTGACAATTGTGTGTTTACTCTACTTTTTTCTTGGGAGAGAAAAAATCAGATCATTTCCCTCACATGGGCTTATATGGTTGTCTACTTGGAAAAGTGCAGTGAGTTTTTTTCTTGCTCTAGCCACTCATGACCTAAGTTGTGTGCTTTTTTTGGTTCACAATATCTTTCCCTCTCTGTAGATGATCAAGCAAATGTGGTCAGGATGGCTGAGTGGTCTAAGGCGCTGCGTTAAGGCCGCAGTCTCTCCTGGAGGCGTGGGTTCGAATCCCACTTCTGACAAAACTTTAAGTCCATTTTGTCTCTGAGTTCTTTTAGAATCTCAGCTAAAAATTGGCAGTGCATATAATATCTGAATAAGTAACAAACTTCAGTTTCAACTGCAAATTAATTTGCCCAATTCTGTCTTCAAGCTCGTATAATATTCTTCTAGCACTCGTGGTGTTTTATGTGTTTTTTGGGGGGTGCTTAAAAAGTCCCTTTTATTAATGAAATGGGTTACATTCAGTCTTGTGATATTTTTGGTTTCCAATAAGTAGATTGTTAATTTTATGTAACCTCATTTTCTAATGCTCCATTCAAGAGATGTTTCCACTATGAAATGCAGAGCAAGGGGAAAGCACAAGTGATAGAGCGAGTGAGTGAGAAGGGGTGTTGAGGAAGGAGAGAATGAAACAAAGACAGAGTGAGTGAACGGCAGGTAGGCCTAGAAGAGGAGACTAGAAGTGAAGGCGACATACTTTTCCCTGCTTTTGACCTCCCACCCATCCCAAACCGACCACAAACGTACCATCTATGCAACGTTGGTATGCAGAAATTCACGCCTCAGCCAGTGAGGGTAAGTCCCAGGCCAGGGGCTAGAGAGCAAAAGACTGCATGTGCTCAGACGTTCCCTGCTAGGGACAGTTGATCTGAAACAAGGTCTGCTCTCTTGTATCCAGCAAGGATCTAGAAATCCTGCATGAATCTGCAAGGCACAATGACAGCATACATTTGCATAATATGCCCCACCTTCTGCCTTCCTACTTCCTGTGCAGTAGTTGTTTGTGTAGAGAGAGAGGTCGCATGCAAGGTAATTTTGTGAGTAGGATACAGGACCCTAAATAGCTGGTGAGAGGTATGAGGTATTCTAAAAGCATAAAAATTGTACACCTGTGAAATGAAATACTTTCACATGTGATCTTCTGTGTTTATTGTCCTGTGCATAAAGTTGCACCTTGTGTTTGAAGGTTTAAATTATTTCAGGCTTGCTTGGAGGCAGAAATTTCTGAGTGACTTTTATACATTTCTTAAGACTCTGCACTGTCAGGATGGCCGAGTGGTCTAAGGCGCTGTGTTTAGGCCGCAGTCTCCTCTGGAGGCGTGGGTTCGAATCCCACTTCTGACATGACTTTTGGAGATGTAATCTCCTTTTTCAGGTTAACATCTGATGGAAGTTGCATCTGTTGGTCTTCACCTGGGATGTGATTCCGTCATCATCTAGTCAAGAGAGCTGGGGTTTCTCATATATTTCGGTTGTATAAAGTCTTGCTGACAAAGTGCAGTCCTTACTATATGAGCATAGGACCCATGTAAGAGATCATCTGGAAGAGTCATGCTCTTGTATGCCCTTGCCAGACAGGCCATGCAAATATGGAAGAATGCCTAGCATCTGGTAGACAGTTGGACTCCAGCACACTTACGGCAATTTCCTCAGGGCTGTGATCAGGGGCTGCTTATATTTGCGTATTCCACCCTATGTTGTGACATTGAAATTCCTTGTTGAATTTGCTTTAGCTATCCAAGAGGTGGCTGTTGACTCAATTTCAAAGCAGCTTTGGGCCGTTCAAGTGGCTGGTTAATAGCACTTTCTCATTGTACGCCTTAAAGGTCTAAAGAGTTCTTCATAGGTACTGCTCTCTATGGATTGTTCAAAGATCTGTTGGAAGTACTTATAATAGGATAAATAAATTGAGGGCATGCCTTTTCGGTACCCCACTTGCATGGCTGTCTGGCCTGTGGAAGGTTCCACAAATGCAAGTCAGGATGGCCGAGTGGTCTAAGGCGCTGCGTTCAGATCGCAGTCTCTTCTGGAGGCGTGGGTTCAAATCCCACTTCTGACAATTGTGTGTTTACTCTACTTTTTTCTTGAGAGAGAAAAAATCAGATCATTTCCCTCACATGGGCTTATATGGTTGTCTACTTGGAAAAGTGCAGTGAGTTTTTTTCTTGCTCTAGCCACTAATGACCTAAGTTGTGTGCTTTTTTTGGTTCACAATATCTTTCCCTCTCTGTAGATGATCAAGCAAATGTGGTCAGGATGGCCGAGTGGTCTAAGGTGCTGCGTTAAGGCCGCAGTCTCTCCTGGAGGCGTGGGTTCGAATCCCACTTCTGACAAAACTTTAAGTCCATTTTGTCTCTGAGTTCTTTTAGAATCTCAGCTAAAAATTGGCAGTGCATATAATATCTGAATAAGTAACAAACTTCAGTTTCAACTGCAAATTAATTTGCCCAATTCTGTCTTCAAGCTCGTATAATATTCTTCTAGCACTCGTGGTGTTTTATGTGTTTTTTGGGGGGTGCTTAAAAAGTCCCTTTTATTAATGAAATGGGTTACATTCAGTCTTGTGATATTTTTGGTTTCCAATAAGTAGATTGTTAATTTTATGTAACCTCATTTTCTAATGCTCCATTCAAGAGATGTTTCCACTATGAAATGCAGAGCAAGGGGAAAGAGCACAAGTGATAGAGCGAGTGAGTGAGAAGGGGTGTTGAGGAAGGAGAGAATGAAACAAAGACAGAGTGAGTGAACGGCAGGTAGGCCTAGAAGAGGAGACTAGAAGTGAAGGCGACATACTTTTCCCTGCTTTTTGACCTCCCACCCATCCCAAACCGACCACAAACGTACCATCTATGCAACGTTGGTATGCAGAAATTCACGCCTCAGCCAGTGAGGGTAAGTCCCAGGCCAGGGGCTAGAGAGCAAAAGACTGCATGTGCTCAGACGTTCCCTGCTAGGGACAGTTGATCTGAAACAAGGTCTGCTCTCTTGTATCCAGCAAGGATCTAGAAATCCTGCATGAATCTGCAAGGCACAATGACAGCATACATTTGCATAATATGCCCCACCTTCTGCCTTCCTACTTCCTGTGCAGTAGTTGTTTGTGTAGAGAGAGAGGTCGCATGCAAGGTAATTTTGTGAGTAGGATACAGGACCCTAAATAGCTGGTGAGAGGTATGAGGTATTCTAAAAGCATAAAAATTGTACACCTGTGAAATGAAATACTTTCACATGTGATCTTCTGTGTTTATTGTCCTGTGCATAAAGTTGCACCTTGTGTTTGAAGGTTTAAATTATTTCAGGCTTGCTTGGAGGCAGAAATTTCTGAGTGACTTTTATACATTTCTTAAGACTCTGCACTGTCAGGATGGCCGAGTGGTCTAAGGCGCTGTGTTTAGGCCGCAGTCTCCTCTGGAGGCGTGGGTTCGAATCCCACTTCTGACATGACTTTTGGAGATGTAATCTCCTTTTTCAGGTTAACATCTGATGGAAGTTGCATCTGTTGGTCTTCACCTGGGATGTGATTCCGTCATCATCTAGTCAAGAGAGCTGGGGTTTCTCATATATTTCGGTTGTATAAAGTCTTGCTGACAAAGTGCAGTCCTTACTATATGAGCATAGGACCCATGTAAGAGATCATCTGGAAGAGTCATGCTCTTGTATGCCCTGGCCAGACAGGCCATGCAAATATGGAAGAATGCCTAGCATCTGGTAGACAGTTGGACTCCAGCACACTTACGGCAATTTCCTCAGGGCTGTGATCAGGGGCTGCTTATATTTGCGTATTCCACCCTATGTTGTGACATTGAAATTCCTTGTTGAATTTGCTTTAGCTATCCAAGAGGTGGCTGTTGACTCAATTTCAAAGCAGCTTTGGGCCGTTCAAGTGGCTGGTTAATAGCACTTTCTCATTGTACGCCTTAAAGGTCTAAAGAGTTCTTCATAGGTACTGCTCTCTATGGATTGTTCAAAGATCTGTTGGAAGTACTTATAATAGGATAAATAAATTGAGGGCATGCCTTTTCGGTACCCCACTTGCATGGCTGTCTGGCCAGTGGAAGGTTCCACAAATGCAAGTCAGGATGGCAGAGATGCCTAAGGTGCTGCGTTCAGGTCGCAGTCTCTTCTGGAGGCGTGGGTTCAAATCCCACTTCTGACAATTGTGTGTTTACTCTACTTTTTTCTTGAGAGAGAAAAAATCAGATCATTTCCCTCACATGGGCCTATATGGTTGTCTACTTGGAAAAGTGCAGTGAGTTTTTTTCTTGCTCTAGCCACTCATGACCTAAGATGTGTGCTTTTTTTGGTTCACAATATCTTTCCCTCTCTGTAGATGATCAAGCAACATGTGGTCACGATGGCCGAGTGGTCTAAGGCGCTGCGTTAAGGCCGCAGTCTCTCCTGGAGGCGTGGGTTCGAATCCCACTTCTGACAAAACTTTAAGTCCATTTTGTCTCCGAGTTCTTTTAGAATCTCAGCTAAAAATTGGCAGTGCATATAATATCTGAATAAGTAACAAACTTCAGTTTCAACTGCAAATTAATTTGCCCAATTCTGTCTTCAAGCTCGTATAATATTCTTCTAGCACTCGTGGTGTTTTATGTGTTTTTTGGGGGGTGCTTAAAAAGTCCCTTTTATTAATGAAATGGGTTACATTCAGTCTTGTGATATTTTTGGTTTCCAATAAGTAGATTGTTAATTTTATGTAACCTCATTTTCTAATGCTCCATTCAAGAGATGTTTCCACTATGAAATGCAGAGCAAGGGGAAAGAGCACAAGTGATAGAGCGAGTGAGTGAGAAGGGGTGTTGAGGAAGGAGAGAATGAAACAAAGACAGAGTGAGTGAACGGCAGGTAGGCCTAGAAGAGGAGACTAGAAGTGAAGGCGACATACTTTTCCCTGCTTTTGACCTCCCACCCATCCCAAACCGACCACAAACGTACCATCTATGCAACGTTGGTATGCAGAAATTCACGCCTCAGCCAGTGAGGGTAAGTCCCAGGCCAGGGGCTAGAGAGCAAAAGACTGCATGTGCTCAGACGTTCCCTGCTAGGGACAGTTGATCTGAAACAAGGTCTGCTCTCTTGTATCCAGCAAGGATCTAGAAATCCTGCATGTATCTGCAAGGCACAATGACAGCATACATTTGCATAATATGCCCCACCTTCTGCCTTCCTACTTCCTGTGCAGTAGTTGTTTGTGTAGAGAGAGAGGTCGCATGCAAGGTAATTTTGTGAGTAGGATACAGGACCCTAAATAGCTGGTGAGAGGTATGAGGTATTCTAAAAGCATAAAAATTGTACACCTGTGAAATGAAATACTTTCACATGTGATCTTCTGTGTTTATTGTCCTGTGCATAAAGTTGCACCTTGTGTTTGAAGGTTTAAATTATTTCAGGCTTGCTTGGAGGCAGAAATTTCTGAGTGACTTTTATACATTTCTTAAGACTCTGCACTGTCAGGATGGCCGAGTGGTCTAAAGCGCTGTGTTTAGGCCGCAGTCTCCTCTGGAGGCGTGGGTTCGAATCCCACTTCTGACATGACTTTTGGAGATGTAATCTCCTTTTTCAGGTTAACATCTGATGGAAGTTGCATCTGTTGGTCTTCACCTGGGATGTGATTCCGTCATCATCTAGTCAAGAGAGCTGGGGTTTCTCATATATTTCGGTTGTATAAAGTCTTGCTGACAAAGTGCAGTCCTTACTATATGAGCATAGGACCCATGTAAGAGATCATCTGGAAGAGTCATGCTCTTGTATGCCCTGGCCAGACAGGCCATGCAAATATGGAAGAATGCCTAGCATCTGGTAGACAGTTGGACTCCAGCACACTTACGGCAATTTCCTCAGGGCTGTGATCAGGGGCTGCTTATATTTGCGTATTCCACCCTATGTTGTGACATTGAAATTCCTTGTTGAATTTGCTTTAGCTATCCAAGAGGTGGCTGTTGACTCAATTTCAAAGCAGCTTTGGGCCGTTCAAGTGGCTGGTTAATAGCACTTTCTCATTGTACGCCTTAAAGGTCTAAAGAGTTCTTCATAGGTACTGCTCTCTATGGATTGTTCAAAGATCTGTTGGAAGTACTTATAATAGGATAAATAAATTGAGGGCATGCCTTTTCGGTACCCCACTTGCATGGCTGTCTGGCCTGTGGAAGGTTCCACAAATGCAAGTCAGGATGGCAGAGATGCCTAAGGCGCTGCGTTCAGGTCGCAGTCTCTTCTGGAGGCGTGGGTTCAAATCCCACTTCTGACAATTGTGTGTTTACTCTACTTTTTTCTTGAGAGAGAAAAAATCAGATCATTTCCCTCACATGGGCCTATATGGTTGTCTACTTGGAAAAGTGCAGTGAGTTTTTTTCTTGCTCTAGCCACTCATGACCTAAGATGTGTGCTTTTTTGGTTCACAATATCTTTCCCTCTCTGTAGATGATCAAGCAACATGTGGTCAGGATGGCCGAGTGGTCTAAGGCACTGCGTTAAGGCCGCAGTCTCTCCTGGAGGCGTGGGTTCGAATCCCACTTCTGACAAAACTTTAAGTCCATTTTGTCTCTGAGTTCTTTTAGAATCTCAGCTAAAAATTGGCAGTGCATATAATATCTGAATAAGTAACAAACTTCAGTTTCAACTGCAAATTAATTTGCCCAATTCTGTCTTCAAGCTCGTATAATATTCTTCTAGCACTCGTGCTGTTTTATGTGTTTTTTGGGGGGTGCTTAAAAAGTCCCTTTATTAATGAAATGGGTTACATTCAGTCTTGTGATATTTTTGGTTTCCAATAAGTAGATTGTTAATTTTATGTAACCTCATTTTCTAATGCTCCATTCAAGAGATGTTTCCACTATGAAATGCAGAGCAAGGGGAAAGAGCACAAGTGATAGAGCGAGTGAGTGAGAAGGGGTGTTGAGGAAGGAGAGAATGAAACAAAGACAGAGTGAGTGAACGGCAGGTAGGCCTAGAAGAGGAGACTAGAAGTGAAGGCGACATACTTTTCCCTGCTTTTGACCTCCCACCCATCCCAAACCGACCACAAACGTACCATCTATGCAACGTTGGTATGCAGAAATTCACGCCTCAGCCAGTGAGGGTGAGTCCCAGGCCAGGGGCTAGAGAGCAAAAGACTGCATGTGCTCAGACGTTCCCTGCTAGGGACAGTTGATCTGAAACAAGGTCTGCACTCTTGTATCCAGCAAGGATCTAGAAATCCTGCATGAATCTGCAAGGCACAATGACAGCACACATTTGCATAATATGCCCCACCTTCTGCCTTCCTACTTCCTGTGCAGTAGTTGTTTGTGTAGAGAGAGAGGTCGCAGGCAAGGTAATTTTGTGAGTCGGATACAGGACCCTAAAAAGCTGGTGAGAGGTATGAGGTATTCTAAAAGCATAAAAATTGTACACCTGTGAAATGAAATGCTTTCACATGTGATCTTCTGTGTTTATTGTCCTGTGCATAAAGTTGCACCTTGTGTTTGAAGGTTTAAATTATTTCAGGCTTGCATGGAGGCAGAAATTTCTGAGTGACTTTTATACATTTCTTAAGACTCTGCTCTGTCAGGATGGCCGAGTGGTCTAAGGCGCTGTGTTTAGGCCGCAGACTCCTCTGGAGGCGTGGGTTCGAATCCCACTTCTGACATGACTTTTGGAGATGTAATCTCCTTTTTCAGGTTAACATCTGATGGAAGTTGCATCTGTTGGTCTTCACCTGGGATGTGATTCCGTCCTCATCTAGTCAAGAGAGCTGGGGTTTCTCATATATTTCGGTTGTATAAAGTCTTGCTGACAAAGTGCAGTCCTTACTATATGAGCATAGGACCCATGTAAGAGCTCATCTGGAAGAGTCATGCTCTTGTATGCCCTGGCCAGACAGGCCATGCAAATATGGAAGAATGCCTAGCATCTGGTAGACAGTTGGACTCCAGCACACTTACGGCAATTTCCTCAGGGTTGTGATCAGGGGCTGCTTAGATTTGCGTATTCCACCCTATGTTGTGACATTGAAATTCCTTGTTGAATTTGCTTTAGCTAGCCAAGAGGTGGCTGTTGACTCAATTTCAAAGCAGCTTTGGGCCGCTCAAGTGGCTGGTTAATAGCACTTTCTCTTTGTACGCCTTAAAGGTCTTAAGAGTTCTTCATAGGTACTGCTCTCTATGGATTGTTCAAAGATCTGTTGGAAGTACTTATAATAGGATAAATAAATTGAGGGCATGCCTTTTCGGTACCCCACTTGCATGGCTGTCTGGCCTGTGGAAGGTTCCACAAATGCAAGTCAGGATGGCCGAGTGGTCTAAGGCGCTGCGTTCAGATCGCAGTCTCTTCTGGAGGCGTGGGTTCAAATCCCACTTCTGACAATTGTGTGTTTACTCTACTTTTTTCTTGAGAGAGAAAAAATCAGATCATTTCCCTCACATGGGCTTATATGGTTGTCTACTTGGAAAAGTGCAGTGAGTTTTTTTCTTGCTCTAGCCACTAATGACCTAAGTTGTGTGCTTTTTTTGGTTCACAATATCTTTCCCTCTCTGTAGATGATCAAGCAAATGTGGTCAGGATGGCCGAGTGGTCTAAGGCGCTGCGTTAAGGCCGCAGTCTCTCCTGGAGGCGTGGGTTCGAATCCCACTTCTGACAAAACTTTAAGTCCATTTTGTCTCTGAGTTCTTTTAGAATCTCAGCTAAAAATTGGCAGTGCATATAATATCTGAATAAGTAACAAACTTCAGTTTCAACTGCAAATTAATTTGCCCAATTCTGTCTTCAAGCTCGTATAATATTCTTCTAGCACTCGTGGTGTTTTATGTGTTTTTTGGGGGGTGCTTAAAAAGTCCCTTTTATTAATGAAATGGGTTACATTCAGTCTTGTGATATTTTTGGTTTCCAATAAGTAGATTGTTAATTTTATGTAACCTCATTTTCTAAAGCTCCATTCAAGAGATGTTTCCACTATGAAATGCAGAGCAAGGGGAAACAGCACAAGTGATAGAGCGAGTGAGTGAGAAGGGGTGTTGAGGAAGGAGAGAATGAAACAAAGACAGAGTGAGTGAACGGCAGGTAGGCCTAGAAGAGGAGACTAGAAGTGAAGGCGACATACTTTTCCCTGCTTTTGACCTCCCACCCATCCCAAACCGACCACAAACGTACCATCTATGCAACGTTGGTATGCAGAAATTCACGCCTCAGCCAGTGAGGGTAAGTCCCAGGCCAGGGGCTAGAGAGCAAAAGACTGCATGTGCTCAGACGTTCCCTGCTAGGGACAGTTGATCTGAAACAAGGTCTGCTCTCTTGTATCCAGCAAGGATCTAGAAATCCTGCATGAATCTGCAAGGCACAATGACAGCATACATTTGCATAATATGCCCCACCTTCTGCCTTCCTACTTCCTGTGCAGTAGTTGTTTGTGTAGAGAGAGAGGTCGCATGCAAGGTAATTTTGTGAGTAGGATACAGGACCCTAAATAGCTGGTGAGAGGTATGAGGTATTCTAAAAGCATAAAAATTGTACACCTGTGAAATGAAATACTTTCACATGTGATCTTCTGTGTTTATTGTCCTGTGCATAAAGTTGCACCTTGTGTTTGAAGGTTTAAATTATTTCAGGCTTGCTTGGAGGCAGAAATTTCTGAGTGACTTTTATACATTTCTTAAGACTCTGCACTGTCAGGATGGCCGAGTGGTCTAAGGCGCTGTGTTTAGGCCGCAGTCTCATCTGGAGGCGTGGGTTCGAATCCCACTTCTGACATGACTTTTGGAGATGTAATCTCCTTTTTCAGGTTAACATCTGATGGAAGTTGCATCTGTTGGTCTTCACCTGGGATGTGATTCCGTCATCATCTAGTCAAGAGAGCTGGGGTTTCTCATATATTTCGGTTGTATAAAGTCTTGCTGACAAAGTGCAGTCCTTGACTATATGAGCATAGGACCCATGTAAGAGATCATCTGGAAGAGTCATGCTCTTGTATGCCCTGGCCAGACAGGCCATGCAAATATGGAAGAATGCCTAGCATCTGGTAGACAGTTGGACTCCAGCACACTTACGGCAATTTCCTCAGGGCTGTGATCAGGGGCTGCTTATATTTGCGTATTCCACCCTATGTTGTGACATTGAAATTCCTTGTTGAATTTGCTTTAGCTATCCAAGAGGTGGCTGTTGACTCAATTTCAAAGCAGCTTTGGGCCGTTCAAGTGGCTGGTTAATAGCACTTTCTCATTGTACGCCTTAAAGGTCTAAAGAGTTCTTCATAGGTACTGCTCTCTATGGATTGTTCAAAGATCTGTTGGAAGTACTTATAATAGGATAAATAAATTGAGGGCATGCCTTTTCGGTACCCCACTTGCATGGCTGTCTGGCCTGTGGAAGGTTCCACAAATGCAAGTCAGGATGGCAGAGATGCCTAAGGCGCTGCGTTCAGGTCGCAGTCTCTTCTGGAGGCGTGGGTTCAAATCCCACTTCTGACAATTGTGTGTTTACTCTACTTTTTTCTTGAGAGAGAAAAAATCAGATCATTTTCCTCACATGGGCCTATATGGTTGTCTACTTGGAAAAGTGCAGTGAGTTTTTTTCTTGCTCTAGCCACTCATGACCTAAGATGTGTGCTTTTTTTGGTTCACAATATCTTTCCCTCTCTGTAGATGATCAAGCAACATGTGGTCAGGATGGCAGAGTGGGCTAAGGCGCTGAGTTAAGGCCGCAGTCTCTCCTGGAGGCGTGGGTTCGAATCCCACTTCTGACAAAACTTTAAGTCCATTTTGTCTCTGAGTTCTTTTAGAATCTCAGCTAAAAATTGGCAGTGCATATAATATCTGAATAAGTAACAAACTTCAGTTTCAACTGCAAATTAATTTGCCCAATTCTGTCTTCAAGCTCGTATAATATTCTTCTAGCACTCGTGGTGTTTTATGTGTTTTTTGGGGGGTGCTTAAAAAGTCCCTTTTATTAATGAAATGGGTTACATTCAGTCTTGTGATATTTTTGGTTTCCAATAAGTAGATTGTTAATTTTATGTAACCTCATTTTCTAATGCTCCATTCAAGAGATGTTTCCACTATGAAATGCAGAGCAAGGGGAAAGAGCACAAGTGATAGAGCGAGTGAGTGAGAAGGGGTGTTGAGGAAGGAGAGAATGAAACAAAGACAGAGTGAGTGAACGGCAGGTAGGCCTAGAAGAGGAGACTAGAAGTGAAGGCGACATACTTTTCCCTGCTTTTGACCTCCCACCCATCCCAAACCGACCACAAACGTACCATCTATGCAACGTTGGTATGCAGAAATTCACGCCTCAGCCAGTGAGGGTGAGTCCCAGGCCAGGGGCTAGAGAGCAAAAGACTGCATGTGCTCAGACGTTCCCTGCTAGGGACAGTTGATCTGAAACAAGGTCTGCACTCTTGTATCCAGCAAGGATCTAGAAATCCTGCATGAATCTGCAAGGCACAATGACAGCACACATTTGCATAATATGCCCCACCTTCTGCCTTCCTACTTCCTGTGCAGTAGTTGTTTGTGTAGAGAGAGAGGTCGCAGGCAAGGTAATTTTGTGAGTCGGATACAGGACCCTAAAAAGCTGGTGAGAGGTATGAGGTATTCTAAAAGCATAAAAATTGTACACCTGTGAAATGAAATGCTTTCACCTGTGATCTTCTGTGTTTATTGTCCTGTGCATAAAGTTGCACCTTGTGTTTGAAGGTTTAAATTATTTCAGGCTTGCATGGAGGCAGAAATTTCTGAGTGACTTTTATACATTTCTTAAGACTCTGCTCTGTCAGGATGGCCGAGTGGTCTAAGGCGCTGTGTTTAGGCCGCAGTCTCCTCTGGAGGCGTGGGTTCGAATCCCACTTCTGACATGACTTTTGGAGATGTAATCTCCTTTTTCAGGTTAACATCTGATGGAAGTTGCATCTGTTGGTCTTCACCTGGGATGTGATTCCGTCCTCATCTAGTCAAGAGAGCTGGGGTTTCTCATATATTTCGGTTGTATAAAGTCTTGCTGACAAAGTGCAGTCCTTACTATATGAGCATAGGACCCATGTAAGAGCTCATCTGGAAGAGTCATGCTCTTGTATGCCCTGGCCAGACAGGCCATGCAAATATGGAAGAATGCCTAGCATCTGGTAGACAGTTGGACTCCAGCACACTTACGGCAATTTCCTCAGGGTTGTGATCAGGGGCTGCTTAGATTTGCGTATTCCACCCTATGTTGTGACATTGAAATTCCTTGTTGAATTTGCTTTAGCTAGCCAAGAGGTGGCTGTTGACTCAATTTCAAAGCAGCTTTGGGCCGCTCAAGTGGCTGGTTAATAGCACTTTCTCTTTGTACGCCTTAAAGGTCTTAAGAGTTCTTCATAGGTACTGCTCTCTATGGATTGTTCAAAGATCTGTTGGAAGTACTTATAATAGGATAAATAAATTGAGGGCATGCCTTTTCGGTACCCCACTTGCATGGCTGTCTGGCCTGTGGAAGGTTCCACAAATGCAAGTCAGGATGGCCGAGTGGTCTAAGGCGCTGCGTTCAGATCGCAGTCTCTTCTGGAGGCGTGGGTTCAAATCCCACTTCTGACAATTGTGTGTTTACTCTACTTTTTTCTTGAGAGAGAAAAAATCAGATCATTTCCCTCACATGGGCTTATATGGTTGTCTACTTGGAAAAGTGCAGTGAGTTTTTTTCTTGCTCTAGCCACTAATGACCTAAGTTGTGTGCTTTTTTTGGTTCACAATATCTTTCCCTCTCTGTAGATGATCAAGCAAATGTGGTCAGGATGGCCGAGTGGTCTAAGGCGCTGCGTTAAGGCCGCAGTCTCTCCTGGAGGCGTGGGTTCGAATCCCACTTCTGACAAAACTTTAAGTCCATTTTGTCTCTGAGTTCTTTTAGAATCTCAGCTAAAAATTGGCAGTGCATATAATATCTGAATAAGTAACAAACTTCAGTTTCAACTGCAAATTAATTTGCCCAATTCTGTCTTCAAGCTCGTATAATATTCTTCTAGCACTCGTGGTGTTTTATGTGTTTTTTGGGGGGTGCTTAAAAAGTCCCTTTTATTAATGAAATGGGTTACATTCAGTCTTGTGATATTTTTGGTTTCCAATAAGTAGATTGTTAATTTTATGTAACCTCATTTTCTAATGCTCCATTCAAGAGATGTTTCCACTATGAAATGCAGAGCAAGGGGAAAGAGCACAAGTGATAGAGCGAGTGAGGGAGAAGGGGTGTTGAGGAAGGAGAGAATGAAACAAAGACAGAGTGAGTGAACGGCAGGTATGCCTAGAAGAGGAGACTAGAAGTGAAGGCGACATACTTTTCCCTGCTTTTGACCTCCCACCCATCCCAAACCGACCACAAACGTACCATCTATGCAACGTTGGTATGCAGAAATTCACGCCTCAGCCAGTGAGGGTGAGTCCCAGGCCAGGGGCTAGAGAGCAAAAGACTGCATGTGCTCAGACGTTCCCTGCTAGGGACAGTTGATCTGAAACAAGGTCTGCACTCTTGTATCCAGCAAGGATCTAGAAATCCTGCATGAATCTGCAAGGCACAATGACAGCACACATTTGCATAATATGCCCCACCTTCTGCCTTCCTACTTCCTGTGCAGTAGTTGTTTGTGTAGAGAGAGAGGTCGCAGGCAAGGTAATTTTGTGAGTCGGATACAGGACCCTAAAAAGCTGGTGAGAGGTATGAGGTATTCTAAAAGCATAAAAATTGTACACCTGTGAAATGAAATGCTTTCACATGTGATCTTCTGTGTTTATTGTCCTGTGCATAAAGTTGCACCTTGTGTTTTAAGGTTTAAATTATTTCAGGCTTGCATGGAGGCAGAAATTTCTGAGTGACTTTTATACATTTCTTAAGACTCTGCTCTGTCAGGATGGCCGAGTGGTCTAAGGCGCTGTGTTTAGGCCGCAGTCTCCTCTGGAGACGTGGGTTCGAATCCCACTTCTGATATGACTTTTGGAGATGTAATCTCCTTTTTCAGGTTAACATCTGATGGAAGTTGCATCTGTTGGTCTTCACCTGGGATGTGATTCCGTCCTCATCTAGTCAAGAGAGCTGGGGTTTCTCATATATTTCGGTTGTATAAAGTCTTGCTGACAAAGTGCAGTCCTTACTATATGAGCATAGGACCCATGTAAGAGCTCATCTGGAAGAGTCATGCTCTTGTATGCCCTGGCCAGACAGGCCATGCAAATATGGAAGAATGCCTAGCATCTGGTAGACAGTTGGACTCCAGCACACTTACGGCAATTTCCTCAGGGCTGTGATCAGGGGCTGCTTAGATTTGCGTATTCCACCCTATGTTGTGACATTGAAATTCCTTGTTGAATTTGCTTTAGCTAGCCAAGAGGTGGCTGTTGACTCAATTTCAAAGCAGCTTTGGGCCGTTCAAGTGGCTGGTTAATAGCACTTTCTCTTTGTGCGCCTTAAAGACATAAAGAGTTCTTCATAGGTACTGCTCTCTATGGATTGTTCAAAGATCTGTTGGAAGTACTTATAATAGAATAAATAAATTGAGGGCATGCTTTTTCGGTACCCCACTTGCATGGCTGTCTGGCCTGTGGAAGGTTCTATAAATACAAGTCAGGATGGCCGAGTGGTCTAAGGCGCTGCGTTCAGGTCGCAGTCTCTTCTGGAGGCTTGGGTTCAAATCCCACTTCTGACAATTGTGTGTTTACTCTACTTTTTTCTTGAGAGAGAAAAAATCAGATCATTTCCTTCACATGGGCTTATATGGTTGTCTACTTGGAAAAGTGCAGTGAGTTTATTTCTTGCTCTAGCCACTCATGACCTAAGATGTGTGCTTTGTTTGGTTCACAATATCTTTCCCTCTCTGTAGATGATCAAGCAACATGTGGTCAGGATGGCCGAGTGGTCTAAGGCGCTGCGTTAAGGCTGCAGTCTGTCCTGGAGGCGTGGGTTCGAATCCCACTTCTGACAAAACTTTAAGTCCATTTTGTCTCTGAGTTCTTTTAGAATCTCAGCTAAAAATTGGCAGTGCATATAATATCTGAATAAGTAACAAACTTCAGTTTCAACTGCAAATTAATTTGCCCAATTCTGTCTTCAAGCTCGTATAATATTCTTCTAGCACTCGTGGTGTTTTATGTGTTTTTTGGGGGGTGCTTAAAAAGTCCCTTTTATTAATTAAATGGGTTACATTCAGTCTTGTGATATTTTTGGTTTCCAATAAGTAGATTGTTAATTTTATGTAACCTCATTTTCTAATGCTCCATTCAAGAGATGTTTCCACTATGAAATGCAGAGCAAGGGGAAAGAGCACAAGTGATAGAGCGAGTGAGTGAGAAGGGGTGTTGAGGAAGGAGAGAATGAAACAAAGACAGAGTGAGTGAACGGCAGGTAGGCCTAGAAGAGGAGACTAGAAGTGAAGGCGACATACTTTTCCCTGCTTTTGACCTCCCACCCATCCCAAACCGACCACATACGTACCATCTATGCAACGTTGGTATGCAGAAATTCACGCCTCAGCCAGTGAGGGTAAGTCCCAGGCCAGGGGCTAGAGAGCAAAAGACTGCATGTGCTCAGACGTTCCCTGCTAGGGACAGTTGATCTGAAACAAGGTCTGCTCTCTTGTATCCAGCAAGGATCTAGAAATCCTGCATGAATCTGCAAGGCACAATGACAGCATACATTTGCATAATATGCCCCACCTTCTGCCTTCCTACTTCCTGTGCAGTAGTTGTTTGTGTAGAGAGAGAGGTCGCATGCAAGGTAATTTTGTGAGTAGGATACAGGACCCTAAATAGCTGGTGAGAGGTATGAGGTATTCTAAAAGCATAAAAATTGTACACCTGTGAAATGAAATACTTTCACATGTGATCTTCTGTGTTTATTGTCCTGTGCATAAAGTTGCACCTTGTGTTTGAAGGTTTAAATTATTTCAGGCTTGCTTGGAGGCAGAAATTTCTGAGTGACTTTTATACATTTCTTAAGACTCTGCACTGTCAGGATGGCCGAGTGGTCTAAAGCGCTGTGTTTAGGCCGCAGTCTCCTCTGGAGGCGTGGGTTCGAATCCCACTTCTGACATGACTTTTGGAGATGTAATCTCCTTTTTCAGGTTAACATCTGATGGAAGTTGCATCTGTTGGTCTTCACCTGGGATGTGATTCCGTCCTCATCTAGTCAAGAGAGCTGGGGTTTCTCATATATTTCGGTTGTATAAAGTCTTGCTGACAAAGTGCAGTCCTTACTATATGAGCATAGGACCCATGTAAGAGCTCATCTGGAAGAGTCATGCTCTTGTATGCCCTGGCCAGACAGGCCATGCAAATATGGAAGAATGCCTAGCATCTGGTAGACAGTTGGACTCCAGCACACTTACGGCAATTTCCTCAGGGCTGTGATCAGGGGCTGCTTAGATTTGCGTATTCCACCCTATGTTGTGACATTGAAATTCCTTGTTGAATTTGCTTTAGCTAGCCAAGAGGTGGCTGTTGACTCAATTTTAAAGCAGCTTTGGGCCTTTCAAGTGGCTGGTTAATAGCACTTTCTCTTTGTACGCCTTAAAGGTCTAAAGAGTTCTTCATAGGTACTGCTCTCTATGGATTGTTCAAAGATCTGTTGGAAGTACTTATAATAGGATAAATAAATTGAGGGCATGCCTTTTCGGTACCCCACTTGCATGGCTGTCTAGCCTGTGGAAGGTTCCACAAATGCAAGTCAGGATGGCCGAGTGGTCTAAGGCGCTGCGTTCAGGTCGCAGTCTCTTCTGGAGGCGTGGCTTCAAATCCCACTTCTGACAATTGTGTGTTTACTCTACTTTTTTCTTGAGAGAGAAAAAATCAGATCATTTCCCTCACATGGGCTTATATGGTTGTCTACTTGGAAAAGTGCAGTGAGATTTTTTCTTGCTCTAGCCACTCATGACCTAAGATATGTGCTTTTTTTGGTTCACAATATCTTTCCCTCTCTGTAGATGATCAAGCAAATGTGGTCAGGATGGCCGAGTGGTCTAAGGCGCTGCGTTAAGGCCGCAGTCTCTCCTGGAGGCGTGGGTTCGAATCCCACTTCTGACATGACTTTTGGAGATGTAATCTCCTTTTTCAGGTTAACATCTGATGGAAGTTGCATCTGTTGGTCTTCACCTGGGATGTGATTCTGTCCTCATCTAGTCAAGAGAGCTGGGGTTTCTCATATATTTCGGTTGTATAAAGTCTTGCTGACAAAGTGCAGTCCTTACTATATGAGCATAGGACCCATGTAAGAGCTCATCTGGAAGAGTCATGCTCTTGTATGCCCTGGCCAGAAAGGCCATGCAAATATGGAAGAATGCCTAGCATCTGGTAGACAGTTGGACTCCAGCACACTTACGGCAATTTCCTCAGGTCTGTGACAGGGGCTGCTTAGATTTGCGTATTCCACCCTATGTTGTGACATTGAAATTCCTTGTTGAATTTGCTTTAGCTAGCCAAGAGGTGGCTGTTGACTCAATTTCAAAGCAGCTTTGGGCCGTTCAAGTGGCTGGTTAATAGCACTTTCTCTTTGTACGCCTTAAAGGTCTAAAGAGTTCTTCATAGGTGTGAGAAGGTGGCCTGATATGCAGTGCTCACTATTCTAGTGAACACCATGTATCAGTCCAGCAACCCTTATTGATGATTGGTTGTAAGTCAACCTTATAGACCAGCTATCCTAGTAGCGTGGATACGAGCAGTCTAAGGCTAAAGACTCGAGAGGGCGTGTTAAGCCAGCTGTTATACCACATGTACCCCTTGAACACCAAGTGAAAGGACACCACACAAGTGTTATGAAAATAAACAGTTATTTATTAAGAATCACAACAGCCCTGTACTCTTTATGAGGACAGGGTACTAAGCACAAACCAAAACTCTTACAAAAAATACTTAAGTTAGTACAGTATATACAAATGCCCGAGGGTCACGGAAAACCATATACTTGAAAAGTGGAATGCGAAATTACTAGCAGGTAAGTACAGTACTAATAGGCTTAGGAATCGCTAGGACTTAACTATAGAACCTTCAGATTACTTATAGGAGGCCTAGGGGACTCGGGTGCAGTGTGTGCACTCTCACGCTAGATGCGGGACAAAGTCTATGGTAGCTAGGAATTGCAAAGTTAGTGTTCTCGGGCGAACCCGACCTGGTAGGGAGAAAACGAAAGTAGATTCTGACCCTTGGATAGTGAGGCTATGCTGGGGCACCGAAATGCCGAAGTTACCTAGCCCAGGGGCTGCAGCTGCATAGGACTCAAAAGACGTCGGGAATCCTCGTTGACGGACCAGGAGCCTGGTAGAAAGAAGTTGCTGGCAGGCGACCAGTGAAGAAAGTTCGGTGGATCCAAGCCTGGATCGATGGAAGATGACACCTGAAAGCAGAGGGGACCAAGTTCGAGACTACTAGCCAGTAGTCAGTGGGCACCAGGAGGGCACCGGATGGTAGCCACCTCGACAAGGCGTGTGGGTGACGCTGGGCTCGGAGATCTCACGGACCAGGAGGCGTTGTCGGCGACCAGGAAGGAGGATCGAGCTGTCCCACGAAGATAGAAGCTGTCAGCGTCGCTGGACCCAGGATTGGGCAACAAAGCCTTGGCAAATTCAAGCCCACGCGGTGGACCTAAAATGGCGTCTGGAGTGGACCAGGAGGGTCCGGGGTGCCTCTCTCCAAGAAGGAAGCAAGGGCCAGTCTGGAGCAACCAGACCAGCAGCAGTGATGTCGTCGGGCGTCATTCAGAAGGCCACAAGCCAGCCGGCTAGTAGCCAATTAACGCGGTGCACACAAACAGCAGAAGGGCCCCACGCAGATCGTGGAGATGCAGGGAGGCTGACCTTGGGTGCTGGAGCTGCGCAGGGTCGGGGCTTCTCGGACCCCAAAGCACTCACCCGTGGAGGACACGGTGGGCTTGCAGTAAAGATGTCGTGCAGTCTTGGCGATCGTCGGTCCCTCGAGGTCTCGTCGCACTCACGGTTCTCAGCTTTGCTGTAGAGGTGAGTAGAGGTCAGAGGTGCCAGGGAAGCCGGGTCTCGTCGAGCTGGGTCGTCGGATTCGTGATGAAGGACTTGCAGCAGACCGCAGTGTTCTTTAGGATGGTGCCTGCGGATGCAGGGTGACTACTCCTTAGCCACAAGGGAGAATCTTGATGAAGAAATCGTGAAGTCCTTTCGCAGAAAGTCGTGTCTTGATTCCAAAGATGATCTAATTTGAACAGGGGGCCCGCTCCCATCTTTATACTAAAAAAGGGGGCTGACCCGGTGACTAGGTCCTGCCTATGGGTGGGACTAGGTGGGGGGTGGTTACACCCCTCTGCCATGCCGGACTTCCCCAGGCCAGGGGCTGGTGTGCCCCTGGAACTGGTTCAGACCGGCCTATGCGTAGTGAGCACCGGGGTGCCACTCAGCAGTACACCTTCCTGTAAAGCCCTGCCTACCCAGGATACACAAAACCATGTCTGGGACGGTGCTAGCACCGCCCCTGACAGGAAACCCTTTGTCCAGGCTCCCCTCGCTGGAAGGACTCCCAGCTACAGGGGGTCAGACTCGTGTCTGTGGTGGCAGCATCCATTTTGTGGAGCTGAGGCTTCAGTTAACTTTAACCGGGGTTCACAGTTACATCCATGTCGTGTCCCTCTAGAAGGGTGGAATGCTAACCCCGTCGCCAGAATTGGCGAGGGGTTAGGATTCCAATTCGTATGACACCTTACTCGACATGTTTTGATAAAGCAATACCAAAGTTAGCATTTAACCGCGAGGATTATAATGCACTTAAGAGTATATGGTATGCGATATCATGGAACAGCTATTAGGACTTGGTTCCGCAAGCTGCAGACAGGCTCAGCTCATGCCAGAGCACCATCTCACACGATTCCAAGCACTCTGCCTTCAGGATTGTCAAGGCCTGCCATAGGAGTGACTGATAGGAATCTGTGTGTCCATTTTAGGGTTAGGTATAGGTATACTACACCTACAGCAAAGCGTGTTTACACGACTTTGCCCCAGCTGTCATGCAGCCAGTTGTGTCAAATTTAAGAGGCCAGCCAGGGGTGGCATAATACATGCTGCAGCCCCTGGCAGCCCTGGGTACACCTATGCCCTGAGTTACAGGGTCTGATAAGGTGGCCCAGTACCAATTGGTAAATGCACCTAGGGTACATGTCGTAATTTAGAAAGAGAACAGCCAGGCTGTGGGTCTGATTGGCAGGCCCACAGCCAGAGAAAGTCGTAAACCAGTGAAACAAAAGCAAAAAATCTGGGTGATCATAGGATTGCAGACCCTACTCTCCTACAATAGGTACTGCTCTCTATGGATTGTTCAAAGATCTGTTGGAAGTACTTATAATAGGATAAATAAATTGAGGGCATGCCTTTTCGGTACCCCACTTGCATGGCTGTCTGGCCTGTGGAAGGTTCCACAAATGCAAGTCAGGATGGCCGAGTGGTCTAAGGCGCTGCGTTCAGGTCGCAGTCTCTTCTGGAGGCGTGGGTTCAAATCCCACTTCTGACAATTGTGTGTTTACTCTACTTTTTTCTTGAGAGAGAAAAAATCTGATCATTTCCCTCACATGGGCTTATATGGTTGTCTACTTGGAAAAGTGCAGTGAGTTTTTTTCTTGCTCTAGCCACTCATGACCTAAGATGTGTGCTTTTTTTGTTTCACAATATCTTTCCCTCTCTGTAGATGATCAAGCAACATGTGGTCAGGATGGCCGGTGGTCTAAGGCGCTGCGTTAAGGCCGCAGTCTCTCCTGGAGGCGTGTGTTCGAATCCCACTTCTGACAAAACTTTAAGTCCATTTTGTCTCTGAGTTCTTTTAGAATCTCAGCTAGAAATTGGCAGTGCATAAAATATGTGAATAAGTAACAAACTTCAGTTTCAACTGCAAATTAATTTGCCCAATTCTGTCTTCAAGCTCGTATAATATTCTTCTAGCACTCGTGGTGTTTTATGTGTTTTTTGGGGGGTGCTTAAAAAGTCCCTTTTATTAATGAAATGGGTTACATTCAGTCTTGTGATATTTTTGGTTTCCAATAAGTAGATTGTTAATTTTATGTAACCTCATTTTCTAATGCTCCATTCAAGAGATGTTTCCACTATGAAATGCAGAGCAAGGGGAAAGAGCACAAGTGATAGAGCGAGTGAGTGAGAAGGGGTGTTGAGGAAGGAGAGAATGAAACAAAGACAGAGTGAGTGAACGGCAGGTAGGCCTAGAAGAGGAGACTAGAAGTGAAGGCGACATACTTTTCCCTGCTTTTGACCTCCCACCCATCCCAAACCGACCACAAACGTACCATCTATGCAACGTTGGTATGCAGAAATTCACGCCTCAGCCAGTGAGGGTGAGTCCCAGGCCAGGGGCTAGAGAGCAAAAGACTGCATGTGCTCAGACGTTCCCTGCTAGGGACAGTTGATCTGAAACAAGGTCTGCTCTCTTGTATCCAGCAAGGATCTAGAAATCCTGCATGAATCTGCAAGGCACAATGACAGCATACATTTGCATAATATGCCCCACCTTCTGCCTTCCTACTTCCTGTGCAGTAGTTGCTTGTGTAGAGAGAGAGGTCGCAGGCAAGGTAATTTTGTGAGTAGGATACAGGACCCTAAATAGCTGGTGAGAGGTATGAGGTATTCTAAAAGCATAAAAATTGTACACCTGTGAAATGAAATACTTTCACATGTGATCTTCTGTGTTTATTGTCCTGTGCATAAAGTTGCACCTTGTGTCTGAAGGTTTAAATTATTTCAGGCTTGCATGGAGGCAGAAATTTCTGAGTGACTTTTATACATTTCTTAAGACTCTGCACTGTCAGGATGGCTGAGTGGTCTAAGGCGCTGTGTTTAGGCCGCAGTCTCCTCTGGAGGTGTGGGTTCGAATCCCACTTCTGACATGACTTTTGGAGATGTAATCTCCTTTTTCAGGTTAACATCTGATGGAAGTTGCATCTGTTGGTCTTCACCTGGGATGTGATTCCGTCATCATCTAGTCTAGAGAGCTGGGGTTTCTCATATATTTCGGTTGTATAAAGTCTTGCTGACAAAGTGCAGTCCTTACTATATGAGCATAGGACCCATGTAAGAGCTCATCTGGAAGAGTCATGCTCTTGTATGCCCTGGCCAGACAGGCCATGCAAATATGGAAGAATGCCTAGCATCTGGTAGACAGTTGGACTCCAGCACACTTACGGCAATTTCCTCAGGGCTGTGATCAGGGGCTGCTTAGATTTGCGTATTCCACCCTATGTTGTGACATTGAAATTCCTTGTTGAATTTGCTTTAGCTATCCAAGAGGTGGCTGTTGACTCAATTTCAAAGCAGCTTTGGGCCGTTCAAGTGGCTGGTTAATAGCACTTTCTCTTTGTACGCCTTAAAGGTCTAAAGAGTTCTTCATAGGTACTGCTCTCTATCAGGGCCGGTCCTAGGCCTTCTGAGGCCCCGGGCGAAAGGGAAGATGTGAGGCCCCTCTAATTGCATATTGCGGTGCAAGAAGGGACTTTAGATCTTAGTTATTTGGCATCACTGACGCAAACTAATGTGGATATCAGTAAAAACGTGCCTTTAGAACAATATTTTTTTTATCTGCAGATTATGGATTATGCAGAAAGTCAACTACTATGCGAAACACACTGAGGGCACACAGTCACAAACCAGTGGCCATGGTTATACTTCACAAAAAACAGGGATACCTGTGTAACGAAGAGTACAACTTGCACTGTGTTTTAGTGGATGTAAAGTCTAAACCAGTTGGGCTTGACCAAGTTTTGATTCATCCTCAGATTTAAATCTATAACCAGGACAACTAGAATTATGCGATTATGAGGTGGCTGCGCTCTCTACATCATTATGGATTTATCACACATTCCATCATCTTCTGCACATTCTGAAGATTTTACTCCCTCTGCCACCTAGTAAATTGTTCCTATGTCAAAAACCAATCAAAAGTTACTAAATACTTTACCACGTGTTACCGCACAGCGACAGGCTGTTTGTCTCACAGGAGGGCCATTTTTCAATGGCCGATTTCTGTATTTTGGTTTTAAACTGACAATAATTAGGTGAAACATTCACGCATACACTGTTAACATGTGGAAAAAGTGCAAAATTGTACAGCAATACTGCTTCGAAATGTACTACATTGCGCCACATTATATGCATTTTTTTGGTGCATACTTTAGCAAACCCTGCTGCATAAATTGATCTTCCCCTGCCGCATAATTACAATGGGAGTGTCAATAACAAAGATCTTGAACTATCCGGAGAGACTACTCATCCCCGAAATGTGGATCGATTGCTCACAAATCTGACCGCATGACAATAAACTGAAGAATTAGGGCAGGTTAGCTTTCTGAACATCCAACCTTCCGAAGTCTCAGTTGAGGAGGAAGTTGAGGCAGAGTAACAAACAATGACAGAGTAGATTATTTTTGCCCTACTGGAGGTCTTGTGTAGAGGTATCTGTGAATATCTAATTTTCCCATCAGTGTGCCATTGGAGGATCGGGCGCTATTCGTACGGAGCAGAAGGTGGATCTCAAACTAAGACAGACATTTTTGAAGCGTGGCCTCTCCACTATATGGAAATGGCCGGATAGTCACTTTACCCTATAAGGCCTCCGTTTCCATTTTCTGGCAAGATTTGGGGGAGGAACGAGAGTGCTTGAAAATGGACAGAAAGCACATATTAAAATGAAAGTCCTTTAAATAAAAAATCCAAAATTGGCGCCACTGCTCAGCCTGGAAGCTGGGGCTTGCTCTGCAGTTCTTTGCGACTCGCCCCACTCACAAAGGCGTTAACCATAGATGGGGTTCAGTAGCAAAGGATTTTGGGCAGAGCGCTTTTCCAAGCACCCCCGGGTGGGGGCGCATCAGTGCTGGACAATAGGTCACCCGTCTGTAGGAGGATAGAAGTATAACGCCATAAGAAGAGCAGGTTGACGGGGAGACAGAGAAACTGACAAAATCAAAATCAGGAGCAACGAACTGGACTGGTCTCAGCCCTTCCGTTTCCTTAACAAAGTGAAAGTGGCATGGGCCGTGCATAGCTGCCAAGGTTTCAAATTGCCATGTGTGACATTTTCATAATTTCTGTGAAATTATGAGTGACATTTCAATGACTATGAGTGACACTTTCTCGCGATTAAAAATCATGCAATGAAGACAAGGGAAACTTCTAAATTGCAGAAAATTACACCCATTTGAGCAACAAGAAATGCCAAGAAGTTCTTAAAACTGCTGAAGAGCACCAGAAAGGAAAGGGCACTAACCTTTGTGCTCCCTCCTGTGCGAGCAGAGGAGCCCGCCTCAAGTTAGTCAAAACATCTGTGCCAGTCAGTGTGTTGCCGGCAGAAAAACATCACACTGACTAGTAAAGTCTTTTTGAGTGAGGTCAAACAAATTAGAAAAGGCACATTCTAATACTGCTTGCAGGCTAAATCCCGTTGGTGGCTGATGACCTTCACACAACTTTATTGCTAGCCAGTAGCAGGGCCCCAACCGTTCTGCCTGAAAAATCTGCAGGATGGTGAGAGGACTCAGGGGCCTCTGAGAATGACGCGCGTGTCATGACGACAGACCCCGGGCCTCCAACCCCCGCAGAATGAGAGAGAGCACTGAGAGCCCTGGCAAAAACTACACGCACCACCACCGTAACTTAAGACAAGACAACAAGATAAGTAACATCTGACACACAACAGTCACAGTGGCAGGCTGCCTCTGTGACCAAAGTAAGTCGTAGTAGTACTTACGGTTGTGAACAACTTCTGTACTAGTTTCGGACAGTGCAGTGACTGTGGCACTGGCAGGCACTTCTGTCTGTCTGAGCGCCGGGGCCACCGAGGTGGACACATGATCGTCGGCGGCTGCACAGCACTACATCCAGCAAACTCCTCGCAGCGCCCGATGCCTCGCCAGCGTGATTGGTTGTGTACTGAAGCAACAGTTTTGGCAGAGTGATTGGTGGTAGCATAGATCAGTGCACTGGGTATTGCTGGTTTGATGCTCCGCAGCCATGATGGAGACAGTCAGTGCAGCAGGTCGCTAGCTTTAGCCCGTATTCCTGTAACTTGAAGCAGGCTTTCAGTAATGCAGTCGGGAGAATGATAATATTTAGGTTGGCGCGAGGGGCAGTGCTGCAGTATCCAGTCCCTCCGTGGTGGTCCGGCAATGCCGCTGGGTAATACCGCTGTGACTTACCATCTGTCTCTGTCACAGTCTGAATACGTAACGCTCACCCGGGCCCGGCCGAACAGATTCCCGACTCCCTACAGGGCAGGGAGCGCGTGCGGCGTGTGTGCTGCGTCACTGCATTTTAGCAGCACATCGCACAGCGCGCGGGGGCTGGCCAAAATGAATGTCCAGGGCCGCCATTGGTAGCGCTTTCGCGCGCTACCAGATTGACGGCCCTGGGACGGACACACGCGCACGGCACCACCACCACTACGCTAGGTGGGGTGCGTGCTTGCACGGTGACGGTGCACTTTAACTGCCTCCTGCGCGAGAGCGCGCATCGTTTGCATTTTCATGTCGGGCCCTGCTCAGTGCGGTCTACTCTGCGGGGCCGGCGGCGGGGCCCCCTGAGCGCGAGGCCCTGGGCAGCTGCCCATACCACCCATGCCTAGGACCGGCCCTGCTCTCTATGGATTGTTCAAAGATCTGTTGGAAGTACTTATAATAGGATAAATAAATTGAGGGCATGCCTTTTCGGTACCCCACTTGCATGGCTGTCTGGCCTGTGGAAGGTTCCACAAATGCAAGTCAGGATGGCCGAGTTGCCTAAGGTGCTGCGTTCAGGTCGCAGTCTCTTCTGGAGGCGTGGGTTCAAATCCCACTTCTGACAATTGTGTGTTTACTCTACTTTTTTCTTGAGAGAGAAAAAAATCTGATCATTTCCCTCACATGGGCTTATATGGTTGTCTACTTGGAAAAGTGCAGTGAGTTTTTTTCTTGCTCTAGCCACTCATGACCTAAGATGTGTGCTTTTTTTGTTTCACAATATCTTTCCCTCTCTGTAGATGATCAAGCAACATGTAGTCAGGATGGCCGAGTGGTCTAAGGCGCTGCGTTAAGGCCGCAGTCTCTCCTGGAGGCGTGTGTTTGAATCCCACTTCTGACAAAAATTTAAGTCCATTTTGTCTCTGAGTTCTTTTAGAATCTCAGCTAAAAATTGGCAGTGCATATAATATCTGAATAAGTAACAAACTTCAGTTTCAACTGCAAATTAATTTGCCCAATGTTGTCTTCAAGCTCGTATAATATTCTTCTAGCACTCGTGGTGTTTTATGTGTTTTTTGGGGGGTGCTTAAAAAGTCCCTTTTATTAATGAAATGGGTTACATTCAGTCTTGTGATATTTTTGGTTTCCAATAAGTAGATTGTTAATTGTATGTAACCTCATTTTCTAATGCTCCATTCAAGAGATGTTTCCACTATGAAATGCAGAGCAAGGGGAAAGAGCACAAGTGATAGAGCGAGTGAGTGAGAAGGGGTGTTGAGGAAGGAGAGAATGAAACAAAGACAGAGTGAGTGAACGGCAGGTATGCCTAGAAGAGGAGACTAGAAGTGAAGGCGACATACTTTTCCCTGCTTTTGACCTCCCACCCATCCCAAACCGACCACAAACGTACCATCTATGCAACGTTGGTATGCAGAAATTCACGCCTCAGCCAGTGAGGGTGAGTCCCAGGCCAGGGGCTAGAGAGCAAAAGACTGCATGTGCTCAGACGTTCCCTGCTAGGGACAGTTGATCTGAAACAAGGTCTGCACTCTTGTATCCAGCAAGGATCTAGAAATCCTGCATGAATCTGCAAGGCACAATGACAGCACACATTTGCATAGTATGCCCCACCTTCTGCCTTCCTACTTCCTGTGCAGTAGTTGTTTGTGTAGAGAGAGAGGTCGCAGGCAAGGTAATTTTGTGAGTCGGATACAGGACCCTAAAAAGCTGGTGAGAGGTATGAGGTATTCTAAAAGCATAAAAATTGTACACCTGTGAAATGAAATGCTTTCACATGTGATCTTCAGTGTTTATTGTCCTGTGCATAAAGTTGCACCTTGTGTTTGAAGGTTTAAATTATTTCAGGCTTGCATGGAGGCAGAAATTTCTGAGTGACTTTTATACATTTCTTAAGACTCTGCTCTGTCAGGATGGCCGAGTGGTCTAAGGCGCTGTGTTTAGGCCGCAGTCTCCTCTGGAGACGTGGGTTCGAATCCCACTTCTGACATGACTTTTGGAGATGTAATCTCCTTTTTCAGGTTAACATCTGATGGAAGTTGCATCTGTTGGTCTTCACCTGGGATGTGATTCCGTCCTCATCTAGTCAAGAGAGCTGGGGTTTCTCATATATTTCGGTTGTATAAAGTCTTGCTGACAAAGTGCAGTCCTTACTATATGAGCATAGGACCCATGTAAGAGCTCATCTGGAAGAGTCATGCTCTTGTATGCCCTGGCCAGACAGGCCATGCAAATATGGAAGAATGCCTAGCATCTGGTAGACAGTTGGACTCCAGCACACTTACGGCAATTTCCTCAGGGCTGTGATCAGGGGCTGCTTAGATTTGCGTATTCCACCCTATGTTGTGACATTGAAATTCCTTGTTGAATTTGCTTTAGCTAGCCAAGAGGTGGCTGTTGACTCAATTTCAAAGCAGCTTTGGGCCGTTCAAGTGGCTGGTTAATAGCACTTTCTCTTTGTACGCCTTAAAGGCATAAAGAGTTCTTCATAGGTACTGCTCTCTATGGATTGTTCAAAGATCTGTTGGAAGTACTTATAATAGGATAAATAAATTGAGGGCATGCTTTTTCGGTACCCCACTTGCATGGCTGTCTGGCCTGTGGAAGGTTCTATAAATGCAAGTCAGGATGGCCGAGTGGTCTTAGGCGCTGCGTTCAGGTCGCAGTCTCTTCTGGAGGCGTGGGTTCAAATCCCACTTATGACAATTGTGTGTTTACTCTACTTTTTTCTTGAGAGAGAAAAAATCAGATCATTTCCTTCACATGGGCTTATATGGTTGTCTACTTGGAAAAGTGCAGTGAGTTTTTTTCTTGCTCTAGCCACTCATGACCTAAGATGTGTGCTTTTTTTGGTTCACAATATCTTTCCCTCTCTGTAGATAGTCAAGCGACATGTGGTCAGGATGGCCGAGTGGTCTAAGGCGCTGCGTTAAGGCCGCAGTCTCTCCTGGAGACGTGGGTTCGAATCCCACTTCTGAAAAAACTTTAAGTCCATTTTGTCTCTGAGTTCTTTTAGAATCTCAGCTAAAAATTGGCAGTGCATATAATATCTGAATAAGTAACAAACTTCAGTTTCAACTGCAAATTAATTTGCCCAATTCTGTCTTCAAGCTCGTATAATATTCTTCTAGCACTCGTGGTGTTTTATGTGTTTTTTGGGGGGTGCTTAAAAAGTCCCTTTTATTAATGAAATGGGTTACATTCAGTCTTGTGATATTTTTGGTTTCCAATAAGTAGATTGTTAATTGTATGTAACCTCATTTTCTAATGCTCCATTCAAGAGATGTTTCCACTATGAAATGCAGAGCAAGGGGAAAGAGCACAAGTGATAGAGCGAGTGAGTGAGAAGGGGTGTTGAGGAAGGAGAGAATGAAACAAAGACAGAGTGAGTGAACGGCAGGTATGCCTAGAAGAGGAGACTAGAAGTGAAGGCGACATACTTTTCCCTGCTTTTGACCTCCCACCCATCCCAAACCGACCACAAACGTACCATCTATGCAACGTTGGTATGCAGAAATTCACGCCTCAGCCAGTGAGGGTGAGTCCCAGGCCAGGGGCTAGAGAGCAAAAGACTGCATGTGCTCAGACGTTCCCTGCTAGGGACAGTTGATCTGAAACAAGGTCTGCACTCTTGTATCCAGCAAGGATCTAGAAATCCTGCATGAATCTGCAAGGCACAATGACAGCACACATTTGCATAGTATGCCCCACCTTCTGCCTTCCTACTTCCTGTGCAGTAGTTGTTTGTGTAGAGAGAGAGGTCGCAGGCAAGGTAATTTTGTGAGTCGGATACAGGACCCTAAAAAGCTGGTGAGAGGTATGAGGTATTCTAAAAGCATAAAAATTGTACACCTGTGAAATGAAATGCTTTCACATGTGATCTTCAGTGTTTATTGTCCTGTGCATAAAGTTGCACCTTGTGTTTGAAGGTTTAAATTATTTCAGGCTTGCATGGAGGCAGAAATTTCTGAGTGACTTTTATACATTTCTTAAGACTCTGCTCTGTCAGGATGGCCGAGTGGTCTAAGGCGCTGTGTTTAGGCCGCAGTCTCCTCTGGAGACGTGGGTTCGAATCCCACTTCTGACATGACTTTTGGAGATGTAATCTCCTTTTTCAGGTTAACATCTGATGGAAGTTGCATCTGTTGGTCTTCACCTGGGATGTGATTCCGTCCTCATCTAGTCAAGAGAGCTGGGGTTTCTCATATATTTCGGTTGTATAAAGTCTTGCTGACAAAGTGCAGTCCTTACTATATGAGCATAGGACCCATGTAAGAGCTCATCTGGAAGAGTCATGCTCTTGTATGCCCTGGCCAGACAGGCCATGCAAATATGGAAGAATGCCTAGCATCTGGTAGACAGTTGGACTCCAGCACACTTACGGCAATTTCCTCAGGGCTGTGATCAGGGGCTGCTTAGATTTGCGTATTCCACCCTATGTTGTGACATTGAAATTCCTTGTTGAATTTGCTTTAGCTAGCCAAGAGGTGGCTGTTGACTCAATTTCAAAGCAGCTTTGGGCCGTTCAAGTGGCTGGTTAATAGCACTTTCTCTTTGTACGCCTTAAAGGCATAAAGAGTTCTTCATAGGTACTGCTCTCTATGGATTGTTCAAAGATCTGTTGGAAGTACTTATAATAGGATAAATAAATTGAGGGCATGCTTTTTCGGTACCCCACTTGCATGGCTGTCTGGCCTGTGGAAGGTTCTATAAATGCAAGTCAGTATGGCCGAGTGGTCTTAGGCGCTGCGTTCAGGTCGCAGTCTCTTCTGGAGGCGTGGGTTCAAATCCCACTTATGACAATTGTGTGTTTACTCTACTTTTTTCTTGAGAGAGAAAAAATCAGATCATTTCCTTCACATGGGCTTATATGGTTGTCTACTTGGAAAAGTGCAGTGAGTTTTTTTCTTGCTCTAGCCACTCATGACCTAAGATGTGTGCTTTTTTTGGTTCACAATATCTTTCCCTCTCTGTAGATAGTCAAGCGACATGTGGTCAGGATGGCCGAGTGGTCTAAGGCGCTGCGTTAAGGCCGCAGTCTCTCCTGGAGACGTGGGTTCGAATCCCACTTCTGAAAAAACTTTAAGTCCATTTTGTCTCTGAGTTCTTTTAGAATCTCAGCTAAAAATTGGCAGTGCATATAATATCTGAATAAGTAACAAACTTCAGTTTCAACTGCAAATTAATTTGCCCAATTCTGTCTTCAAGCTCGTATAATATTCTTCTAGCACTCGTGGTGTTTTATGTGTTTTTTGGGGGGTGCTTAAAAAGTCCCTTTTATTAATGAAATGGGTTACATTCAGTCTTGTGATATTTTTGGTTTCCCATAAGTAGATTGTTAATTTTATGTAACCTCATTTTCTAATGCTCCATTCAAGAGATGTTTCCACTATGAAATGCAGAGCAAGGGGAAAGAGCACAAGTGGTAGAGCGAGTGAGTGAGAAGGGGTGTTGAGGAAGGAGAGAATGAAACAAAGACAGAGTGAGTGAACGGCAGGTAGGCCTAGAAGAGGAGACTAGAAGTGAAGGCGACATACTTTTCCCTGCTTTTGACCTCCCACCCATCCCAAACCGACCACAAACGTACCATCTATGCAACGTTGGTATGCAGAAATTCACGCCTCAGCCAGTGAGGGGGAGTCCCAGGCCAGGGGCTAGAGAGCAAAAGACTGCATGTGCTCAGACGTTCCCTGCTAGGGACAGTTGATCTGAAACAAGGTCTGCACTCTTGTATCCAGCAAGGATCTAGAAATCCTGCATGAATCTGCAAGGCACAATGACAGCACACATTTGCATAATATGCCCCACCTTCTGCCTTCCTACTTCCTGTGCAGTAGTTGTTTGTGTAGAGAGAGAGGTCGCAGGCAAGGTAATTTTGTGAGTCGGATACAGGACCCTAAAAAGCTGGTGAGAGGTATGAGGTATTCTAAAAGCATAAAAATTGTACACCTGTGAAATGAAATGCTTTCACATGTGATCTTCTGTGTTTATTGTCCTGTGCATAAAGTTGCACCTTGTGTTTGAAGGTTTAAATTATTTCAGGCTTGCATGGAGGCAGAAATTTCTGAGTGACTTTTATACATTTCTGAAGACTCTGCACTGTCAGGATGGCCGAGTGGTCTAAGGTGCTGTGTTTAGGCCGCAGTCTCCTCTGGAGGCGTGGGTTCGAATTCCACTTCTGACATGACTTTTGGAGATGTAATCTCCTTTTTCAGGTTAACATCTGATGGAAGTTGCATCTGTTGGTCTTCACCTGGGATGTGATTCCGTCATCATCTAGTCAAGAGAGCTGGGGTTTCTCATATATTTCGGTTGTATAAAGTCTTGCTGACAAAGTGCAGTCCTTACTATATGAGCATAGGACCCATGTAAGAGCTCATCTGGAAGAGTCATGCTCTTGTATGCCCTGGCCAGACATGCCATGCAAATATGGAAGAATGCCTAGCATCTGGTAGACAGTTGGACTACAGCACACTTACGGCAATTTCCTCAGGGCTGTGATCAGGGGCTGCTTAGATTTGCGTATTCCACCCTATGTTGTGACATTGAAATTCCTTGTTGAATTTGCTTTAGCTAGCCAAGAGGTGGCTGTTGACTCAATTTCAAAGCAGCTTTGGGCCGTTCAAGTGGCTGGTTAATAGCACTTTCTCTTTGTACGCCTTAAAGGTCTAAAGAGTTCTTCATAGGTACTGCTCTCGGTGGATTGTTCAAAGATCTGTTGGAAGTACTTATAATAGGATAAATAAATTGAGGGTATGCCTTATCGGTACCCCACTTGCATGGCTGTCTGGCCTGTGGAAGGTTCCACAAATGCAAGTCAGGATGGCCGAGTGGTCTAAGGCGCTGCGTTCAGGTTGCAGTCTCTTCTGGAGGCGTGGGTTCAAATCCCACTTCTGACAATTGTGTGTTTACTCTACTTTTTTCTTGAGAGAGAAAAAATCTGATCATTTCCCTCACATGGGCTTATATGGTTGTCTACTTGGAAAAGTGCAGTGAGTTTTTTTCTTGCTCTAGCCACTCATGACCTAAGATGTGTGCTTTTTTTGTTTCACAATATCTTTCCCTCTCTGTAGATGATCAAGCAACATGTGGTCAGGATGGCCGAGTGGTCTAAGGCGCTGCGTTAAGGCTGCAGTCTCTCCTGGAGGCGTGTGTTCGAATCCCACTTCTGACAAAACTTTAAGTCCATTTTGTCTCTGAGTTCTTTTAGAATCTCAGCTAAAAATTGGCAGTGCATAAAATATCTGAATAAGTAACAAACTTCAGTTTCAACTGCAAATTAATTTGCCCAATTCTGTCTTCAAGCTCGTATAATATTCTTCTAGCACTCGTGGTGTTTTATGTGTTTTTTGGGGGGTGCTTAAAAAGTCCCTTTTATTAATGAAATGGGTTACATTCAGTCTTGTGATATTTTTGGTTTCCAATAAGTAGATTGTTAATTTTATGTAACCTCATTTTCTAATGCTCCATTCAAGAGATGTTTCCACTATGAAATGCAGAGCAAGGGGAAAGAGCACAAGTGATAGAGCGAGTGAGTGAGAAGGGGTGTTGAGGAAGGAGAGAATGAAACAAAGACAGAGTGAGTGAACGGCAGGTAGGCCTAGAAGAGGAGACTAGAAGTGAAGGCGACATACTTTTCCCTGCTTTTGACCTCCCACCCATCCCAAACCGACCACAAACGTACCATCTATGCAACGTTGGTATGCAGAAATTCACGCCTCAGCCAGTGAGGGTGAGTCCCAGGCCAGGGGCTAGAGAGCAAAAGACTGCATGTGCTCAGACGTTCCCTGCTAGGGACAGTTGATCTGAAACAAGGTCTGCACTCTTGTATCCAGCAAGGATCTAGAAATCCTGCATGAATCTGCAAGGCACAATGACAGCACACATTTGCATAATATGCCCCACCTTCTGCCTTCCTACTTCCTGTGCAGTAGTTGTTTGTGTAGAGAGAGAGGTCGCAGGCAAGGTAATTTTGTGAGTCGGATACAGGACCCTAAAAAGCTGGTGAGAGGTATGAGGTATTCTAAAAGCATAAAAATTGTACACCTGTGAAATTAAATGCTTTCACATGTGATCTTCTGTGTTTATTGTCCTGTGCATAAAGTTGCACCTTGTGTTTGAAGGTTTAAATTATTTCAGGCTTGCATGGAGGCAGAAATTTCTGAGTGACTTTTATACATTTCTTAAGACTCTGCTCTGTCAGGATGGCCGAGTGGTCTAAGGCGCTGTGTTTAGGCCGCAGTCTTCTCTGGAGGCGTGGGTTCGAATCCCACTTCTGATATGACTTTTGGAGATGTAATCTCCTTTTTCAGGTTAACATCTGATGGAAGTTGCATCTGTTGGTCTTCACCTGGGATGTGATTCCGTCCTCATCTAGTCAAGAGAGCTGGGGTTTCTCATATATTTCGGTTGTATAAAGTCTTGCTGACAAAGTGCAGTCCTTACTATATGAGCATAGGACCCATGTAAGAGCTCATCTGGAAGAGGCATGCTCTTGTATGCCCTGGCCAGACAGGCCATGCAAATATGGAAGAATGCCTAGCATCTGGTAGACAGTTGGACTCCAGCACACTTACGGCAATTTCCTCAGGGCTGTGATCAGGGGCTGCTTAGATTTGCGTATTCCACCCTATGTTGTGACATTGAAATTCCTTGTTGAATTTGCTTTAGCTAGCCAAGAGGTGGCTGTTGACTCAATTTCAAAGCAGCTTTGGGCCGTTCAAGTGGCTGGTTAATAGCACTTTCTCTTTGTACGCCTTAAAGGCATAAAGAGTTCTTCATAGGTACTGCTCTCTATGGATTGTTCAAAGATCTGTTGGAAGTACTTATAATAGGATAAATAAATTGAGGGCATGCTTTTTCGGTACCCCACTTGCATGGCTGTCTGGCCTGTGGAAGGTTCTATAAATGCAAGTCAGGATGGCCGAGTGGTCTAAGGCGCTGCGTTCAGGTCGCAGTCTCTTCTGGAGGCGTGGGTTCAAATCCCACTTCTGACAATTGTGTGTTTACTCTACTTTTTTCTTGAGAGAGAAAAAATCAGATCATTTCCTTCACATGGGCTTATATGGTTGTCTACTTGGAAAAGTGCAATGAGTTCTTTTCTTGCTCTAGCCACTCATGACCTAAGATGTGTGCTTTTTTTGTTTCACAATATCTTTCCCTCTCTGTAGATGATCAAGCAACATGTGGTCAGGAAGGCCGAGTGGTCTAAGGCGCTGCGTTAAGGCCGCAGTCTCTCCTGGAGACGTGGGTTCGAATCCCACTTCTGAAAAAACTTTAAGTCCATTTTGTCTCTGAGTTGTTTTAGAATCTCAGCTAAAAATTGGCAGTGCATATAATATCTGAATAAGTAACAAACTTCAGTTTCAACTGCAAATTAATTTGCCCAATTCTGTCTTCAAGCTCGTATAATATTCTTCTAGCACTCGTGCTGTTTTATGTGTTTTTTGGGGGGTGCTTAAAAAGTCCCTTTTATTAATGAAATGGGTTAGATTCAGTCTTGTGATATTTTTGGTTTCCAATAAGTAGATTGTTAATTTTATGTAACCTCATTTTCTAATGCTCCATTCAAGAGATGTTTCCACTATGAAATGCAGAGCAAGGGGAAAGAGCACAAGTGATAGAGCGAGTGAGTGAGAAGGGGTGTTGAGGGTGGAGAGAATGAAACAAAGACAGAGTGAGTGAACGGCAGGTAGGCCTAGAAGAAGAGACTAGAAGTGAAGGCGACATACTTTTCCCTGCTTTTGACCTCCCACCCATCCCAAACCGACCACAAACGTACCATCTGTGCAACGTTGGTATGCAGAAATTCATGCCTCAGCCAGTGAGGGTGAGTCCAAGGCCAGGGGCTAGAGAGCAAAAGACTGCATGTGCTCAGACGTTCCCTGCTAGGGACAGTTGATCTGAAACAAGGTCTGCTCTCTTGTATCCAGCAAGGATCTAGAAATCCTGCATGAATCTGCAAAGCACAATGACAGCATACATTTGCATAATATGCCCCACCTTCTGCCTTCCTACTTCCTGTGCAGTAGTTGTTTGTTTAGAGAGAGAGGTCGCAGGCAAGGTAATTTTGTGAGTAGGATACAGGACCCTAAATAGCTGGTGAGAGGTATGAGGTATTCTAAAAGCATAAAAATTGTACACCTGTGAAATGAAATGCTTTCACATGTGATCTTCTGTGTTTATTGTCCTGTGCATAAAGTTGCACCTTGTGTTTGAAGGTTTAAATTATTTCAGGCTTGCATGGAGGCAGAAATTTCTGAGTGACTTTTATACATTTCTTAAGACTCTGCACTGTCAGGATGGCCGAGTGGTCTAAGGCGCTGTGTTTAGGCCGCAGTCTCTTCTGGAGGCGTGGGTTCAAATCTCACTTCTGACATGCCTTTTTGAGATATAATCTCCTTTTTCAGGTTAACATCTGATGGAAGTTGCATCTGTTGGTCTTCACCTGGGATGTGATTCCGTCCTCATCTAGTCAAGAGAGCTGGGGTTTCTCATATATTTCGGTTGTATAAAGTCTTGCTGACAAAGTGCAGTCCTTACTATATGAGCATAGGACCCATGTAAGAGCTCATCTGGAAGAGTCATGCTCTTGTATGCCCTGGCCAGACAGGCCATGCAAATATGGAAGAATGCCTAGCATCTGGTAGACAGTTGGACTCCAGCACACTTACGGCAATTTCCTCAGGGCTGTGATCAGGGGCTGCTTAGATTTGCGTATTCCACCCTATGTTGTGACATTGAAATTCCTTGTTGAATTTGCTTTAGCTATCCAAGAGGTGGCTGTTGACTCAATTTCAAAGCAGCTTTGGGCCGTTCAAGTGGCTGGTTAATAGCACTTTCTCTTTGTACGCCTTAAAGGCATAAAGAGTTCTTCATAGGTACTGCTCTCTATGGATTGTTCAAAGATCTGTTGGAAGTACTTATAATAGGATAAATAAATTGAGGGCATGCTTTTTCGGTACCCCACTTGCATGGCTGTCTGGCCTGTGGAAGGTTCTATAAATGCAAGTCAGGATGGCCGAGTGGTCTAAGGCGCTGCGTTCAGGTCGCAGTCTCTTCTGGAGGCGTGGGTTCAAATCCCACTTCTGACAATTGTGTGTTTACTCTACTTTTTTCTTGAGAGAGAAAAAATCTGATCATTTCCCTCACATGGGCTTATATGGTTGTCTACTTGGAAAAGTGCAGTGAGTTTTTTTCTTGCTCTAGCCACTCATGACCTAAGATGTGTGCTTTTTTTGTTTCACAATATCTTTCCCTCTCTGTAGATGATCAAGCAACATGTGGTCAGGATGGCCGAGTGGTCTAAGGCGCTGCGTTAAGCCTGCAGTCTCTCCTGGAGGCGTGTGTTCGAATCCCACTTCTGACAAAACTTTAAGTCCATTTTGTCTCTGAGTTCTTTTAGAATCTCAGCTAAAAATTGGCAGTGCATAAAATATCTGAATAAGTAACAAACTTCAGTTTCAACTGCAAATTAATTTGCCCAATTCTGTCTTCAAGCTCGTATAATATTCTTCTAGCACTCGTGGTGTTTTATGTGTTTTTTGGGGGGTGCTTAAAAAGTCCCTTTTATTAATGAAATGGGTTACATTCAGTCTTGTGATATTTTTGGTTTCCAATAAGTAGATTGTTAATTTTATGTAACCTCATTTTCTAATGCTCCATTCAAGAGATGTTTCCACTATGAAATGCAGAGCAAGGGGAAAGAGCACAAGTGATAGAGCGAGTGAGTGAGAAGGGGTGTTGAGGAAGGAGAGAATGAAACAAAGACAGAGTGAGTGAACGGCAGGTAGGCCTAGAAGAGGAGACTAGAAGTGAAGGCGACATACTTTTCCCTGCTTTTGACCTCCCACCCATCCCAAACCGACCACAAACGTACCATCTATGCAACGTTGGTATGCAGAAATTCACGCCTCAGCCAGTGAGGGTGAGTCCCAGGCCAGGGGCTAGAGAGCAAAAGACTGCATGTGCTCAGACGTTCCCTGCTAGGGACAGTTGATCTGAAACAAGGTCTGCACTCTTGTATCCAGCAAGGATCTAGAAATCCTGCATGAATCTGCAAGGCACAATGACAGCACACATTTGCATAATATGCCCCACCTTCTGCCTTCCTACTTCCTGTGCAGTAGTTGTTTGTGTAGAGAGAGAGGTCGCAGGCAAGGTAATTTTGTGAGTCGGATACAGGACCCTAAAAAGCTGGTGAGAGGTATGAGGTATTCTAAAAGCATAAAAATTGTACACCTGTGAAATTAAATGCTTTCACATGTGATCTTCTGTGTTTATTGTCCTGTGCATAAAGTTGCACCTTGTGTTTGAAGGTTTAAATTATTTCAGGCTTGCATGGAGGCAGAAATTTCTGAGTGACTTTTATACATTTCTTAAGACTCTGCTCTGTCAGGATGGCCGAGTGGTCTAAGGCGCTGTGTTTAGGCCGCAGTCTTCTCTGGAGGCGTGGGTTCGAATCCCACTTCTGATATGACTTTTGGAGATGTAATCTCCTTTTTCAGGTTAACATCTGATGGAAGTTGCATCTGTTGGTCTTCACCTGGGATGTGATTCCGTCCTCATCTAGTCAAGAGAGCTGGGGTTTCTCATATATTTCGGTTGTATAAAGTCTTGCTGACAAAGTGCAGTCCTTACTATATGAGCATAGGACCCATGTAAGAGCTCATCTGGAAGAGGCATGCTCTTGTATGCCCTGGCCAGACAGGCCATGCAAATATGGAAGAATGCCTAGCATCTGGTAGACAGTTGGACTCCAGCACACTTACGGCAATTTCCTCAGGGCTGTGATCAGGGGCTGCTTAGATTTGCGTATTCCACCCTATGTTGTGACATTGAAATTCCTTGTTGAATTTGCTTTAGCTAGCCAAGAGGTGGCTGTTGACTCAATTTCAAAGCAGCTTTGGGCCGTTCAAGTGGCTGGTTAATAGCACTTTCTCTTTGTACGCCTTAAAGGCATAAAGAGTTCTTCATAGGTACTGCTCTCTATGGATTGTTCAAAGATCTGTTGGAAGTACTTATAATAGGATAAATAAATTGAGGGCATGCTTTTTCGGTACCCCACTTGCATGGCTGTCTGGCCTGTGGAAGGTTCTATAAATGCAAGTCAGGATGGCCGAGTGGTCTAAGGCGCTGCGTTCAGGTCGCAGTCTCTTCTGGAGGCGTGGGTTCAAATCCCACTTCTGACAATTGTGTGTTTACTCTACTTTTTTCTTGAGAGAGAAAAAATCAGATCATTTCCTTCACATGGGCTTATATGGTTGTCTACTTGGAAAAGTGCAATGAGTTCTTTTCTTGCTCTAGCCACTCATGACCTAAGATGTGTGCTTTTTTTGTTTCACAATATCTTTCCCTCTCTGTAGATGATCAAGCAACATGTGGTCAGGAAGGCCGAGTGGTCTAAGGCGCTGCGTTAAGGCCGCAGTCTCTCCTGGAGACGTGGGTTCGAATCCCACTTCTGAAAAAACTTTAAGTCCATTTTGTCTCTGAGTTGTTTTAGAATCTCAGCTAAAAATTGGCAGTGCATATAATATCGGAATAAGTAACAAACTTCAGTTTCAACTGCAAATTAATTTGCCCAATTCTGTCTTCAAGCTCGTATAATATTCTTCTAGCACTCGTGCTGTTTTATGTGTTTTTTGGGGGGTGCTTAAAAAGTCCCTTTTATTAATGAAATGGGTTACATTCAGTCTTGTGATATTTTTGGTTTCCAATAAGTAGATTGTTAATTTTATGTAACCTCATTTTCTAATGCTCCATTCAAGAGATGTTTCCACTATGAAATGCAGAGCAAGGGGAAAGAGCACAAGTGATAGAGCGAGTGAGTGAGAAGGGGTGTTGAGGGTGGAGAGAATGAAACAAAGACAGAGTGAGTGAACGGCAGGTAGGCCTAGAAGAAGAGACTAGAAGTGAAGGCGACATACTTTTCCCTGCTTTTGACCTCCCACCCATCCCAAACCGACCACAAACGTACCATCTGTGCAACGTTGGTATGCAGAAATTCATGCCTCAGCCAGTGAGGGTGAGTCCAAGGCCAGGGGCTAGAGAGCAAAAGACTGCATGTGCTCAGACGTTCCCTGCTAGGGACAGTTGATCTGAAACAAGGTCTGCTCTCTTGTATCCAGCAAGGATCTAGAAATCCTGCATGAATCTGCAAAGCACAATGACAGCATACATTTGCATAATATGCCCCACCTTCTGCCTTCCTACTTCCTGTGCAGTAGTTGTTTGTTTAGAGAGAGAGGTCGCAGGCAAGGTAATTTTGTGAGTAGGATACAGGACCCTAAATAGCTGGTGAGAGGTATGAGGTATTCTAAAAGCATAAAAATTGTACACCTGTGAAATGAAATGCTTTCACATGTGATCTTCTGTGTTTATTGTCCTGTGCATAAAGTTGCACCTTGTGTTTGAAGGTTTAAATTATTTCAGGCTTGCATGGAGGCAGAAATTTCTGAGTGACTTTTATACATTTCTTAAGACTCTTCACTGTCAGGATGGCCGAGTGGTCTAAGGCGCTGTGTTTAGGCCGCAGTCTCTTCTGGAGGCGTGGGTTCAAATCTCACTTCTGACATGCCTTTTTGAGATATAATCTCCTTTTTCAGGTTAACATCTGATGGAAGTTGCATCTGTTGGTCTTCACCTGGGATGTGATTCCGTCCTCATCTAGTCAAGAGAGCTGGGGTTTCTCATATATTTCGGTTGTATAAAGTCTTGCTGACAAAGTGCAGTCCTTACTATATGAGCATAGGACCCATGTAAGAGCTCATCTGGAAGAGTCATGCTCTTGTATGCCCTGGCCAGACAGGCCATGCAAATATGGAAGAATGCCTAGCATCTGGTAGACAGTTGGACTCCAGCACACTTACGGCAATTTCCTCAGGGCTGTGATCAGGGGCTGCTTAGATTTGCGTATTCCACCCTATGTTGTGACATTGAAATTCCTTGTTGAATTTGCTTTAGCTATCCAAGAGGTGGCTGTTGACTCAATTTCAAAGCAGCTTTGGGCCGTTCAAGTGGCTGGTTAATAGCACTTTCTCTTTGTACGCCTTAAAGGCATAAAGAGTTCTTCATAGGTACTGCTCTCTATGGATTGTTCAAAGATCTGTTGGAAGTACTTATAATAGGATAAATAAATTGAGGGCATGCTTTTTCGGTACCCCACTTGCATGGCTGTCTGGCCTGTGGAAGGTTCTATAAATGCAAGTCAGGATGGCCGAGTGGTCTAAGGCGCTGCGTTCAGGTCGCAGTCTCTTCTGGAGGCGTGGGTTCAAATCCCACTTCTGACAATTGTGTGTTTACTCTACTTTTTTCTTGAGAGAGGAAAAAATCAGATCATTTCCTTCACATGGGCTTATATGGTTGTCTACTTGGAAAAGTGCAGTGAGTTTTTTTCTTGCTCTAGCCACTCATGACCTAAGATGTGTGCTTTTTTTGGTTCACAATATCTTTCCCTCTCTGTAGATGATCAAGCAACATGTGGTTAGGATGGCCGAGTGGTCTAAGGCGCTGCGTTAAGGCCGCAGTCTCTCCTGGAGACGTGGGTTCAAATCCCACTTCTGAAAAAACTTTAAGTCCATTTTGTCTCTGAGTTCTTTTAGAATCTCAGCTAAAAATTGGCAGTGCATATAATATCTGAATAAGTAACAAACTTCAGTTTCAACTGCAAATTAATTTGCCCAATTCTGTCTTCAAGCTCGTATAATATTCTTCTAGCACTCGTGGTGTTTTATGTGTTTTTTGGGGGGTGCTTAAAAAGTCCCTTTTATTAATGAAATGGGTTACATTCAGTCTTGTGATATTTTTGGTTTCCAATAAGTAGATTGTTAATTTTATGTAACATCATTTTCTAATGCTCCATTCAAGAGATGTTTCCACTATGAAATGCAGAGCAAGGGGAAAGAGCACAAGTGATAGAGCGAGTGAGTGAGAAGGGGTGTTGAGGATGGAGAGAATGAAACAAAGACAGAGTGAGCGAACGGCAGGTAGGCCTAGAAGAGGAGACTAGAAGTGAAGGCGACATACTTTTCCCTGCTTTTGACCTCCCACCCATCCCAAACCGACCACAAACGTACCATCTATGCAACGTTGGTATGCAGAAATTCACGCCTCAGCCAGTGAGGGTGAGTCCCAGGCCAGGGGCTAGAGAGCAAAAGACTGCATGTGCTCAGACGTTCCCTGCTAGGGACAGTTGATCTGAAACAAGGTCTGCTCTCTTGTATCCAGCAAGGATCTAGAAATCCTGCATGAATCTGCAAGGCACAATGACAGCATACATTTGCATATTATGCCCCACCTTCTGCCTTCCTACTTCCTGTGCATTAGTTGTTTGTGTAGAGAGAGAGGTCGCAGGCAAGGTAATTTTGTGAGTAGGATACAGGACCCTAAATAGCTGGTGAGAGGTATGAGGTATTCTAAAAGCATAAAAATTGTACACCTGTGAAATGAAATGCTTTCACATGTGATCTTCTGTGTTTATTGTCCTGTGCATAAAGTTGCACCTTGTGTTTGAAGGTTTAAATTATTTCAGGCTTGCATGGAGGCAGAAATTTCTGAGTGACTTTTATACATTTCTTAAGACTCTTCACTGTCAGGATGGCCGAGTGGTCTAAGGCGCTGTGTTTAGGCTGCAGTCTCCTCTGGAGGCGTGGGTTCAAATCTCACTTCTGACATGACTTTTTGAGATATAATCTCCTTTTTCAGGTTAACATCTGATGGAAGTTGCATCTGTTGGTCTTCACCTGGGATGTGATTCCGTCCTCATCTAGTCAAGAGAGCTGGGGTTTCTCATATATTTTGGTTGTATAAAGTCTTGCTGACAAAGTGCAGTCCTTACTATATGAGCATAGGACCCATGTAAGAGCTCATCTGGAAGAGTCATGCTCTTGTATGCCCTGGCCAGACAGGCCATGCAAATATGGAAGAATGCCTAGCATCTGGTAGACAGTTGGACTCCAGCACACTTACGGCAATTTCCTCAGGGCTGTGATCAGGGGCTGCTTAGATTTGCGTATTCCACCCTATGTTGTGACATTGAAATTCCTTGTTGAATTTGCTTTAGCTAGCCAAGAGGTGGCTGTTGACTCAATTTCAAAGCAGCTTTGGGCCGTTCAAGTGGCTGGTTAATAGCACTTTCTCTTTGTACGCCTTAAAGGTCTAAAGAGTTCTTCATAGGTACTGCTCTCTATGGATTGTTCAAAGATCTGTTGGAAGTACTTATAATAGGATAAATAAATTGAGGGCATGCCTTTTCGGTACCCCACTTGCATGGCTGTCTGGCTTGTGGAAGGTTTTACAAATGCAAGTCAGGATGGCCGAGTGGTCTAAGGCGCTGTGTTCAGGTCGCAGTCTCATCTGGAGGCGTGGGTTCAAATCCCACTTCTGACAATTGTGTGTTTACTCTACTTTTTTCTTGAGAGAGAAAAAATCAGATCATTTCCCTCACAATGGCTTATATGGTTGTCTACTTGGAAAAGTGCAGTGAGTTTTTTTCTTGCTCTCGCCACTCATGACCTAAGATGTGTGCTTTTTTTGGTTCACAATATCTTTCCCTCTCTGTAGATTATCAATCAACATGTGGTCAGGATGGCCGAGTGGTCTAAAGCACTGCGTTAAGGCCGCAGTCTCTCCTGGAGGTGTGGGTTCGAATCCCACATCTGACCAGACTTTAAGTCCATTTTGTCTCGGAGTTCTTTTAGAATCTCAGCTAAAAATTGGCATTGCATATAATATCTGAATAAATAACAAACTTCAGTTTCAACTGCAAATTAATTTGCCCAATTCTGTCTTCAAGCTCGTATAATATTCTTCTAGCACTCGTGGTGTTTTATGTGTTTTTTGGGGGGTGCTTAAAAAGTCCCTTTTATTAATGAAATGGGTTACATTCAGTCTTGTGATATTTTTGGTTTCCAATAAGTAGATTGTTAATTTTATGTAACATCATTTTCTAATGCTCCATTCAAGAGATGTTTCCACTATGAAATGCAGAGCAAGGGGAAAGAGCACAAGTGATAGAGCGAGTGAGTGAGAAGGGGTGTTGAGGATGGAGAGAATGAAACAAAGACAGAGTGAGCGAACGGCAGGTAGGCCTAGAAGAGGAGACTAGAAGTGAAGGCGACATACTTTTCCCTGCTTTTGACCTCCCACCCATCCCAAACCGACCACAAACGTACCATCTATGCAACGTTGGTATGCAGAAATTCACGCCTCAGCCAGTGAGGGTGAGTCCCAGGCCAGGGGCTAGAGAGCAAAAGACTGCATGTGCTCAGACGTTCCCTGCTAGGGACAGTTGATCTGAAACAAGGTCTGCTCTCTTGTATCCAGCAAGGATCTAGAAATCCTGCATGAATCTGCAAAGCACAATGACAGCATACATTTGCATATTATGCCCCACCTTCTGCCTTCCTACTTCCTGTGCATTAGTTGTTTGTGTAGAGAGAGAGGTCGCAGGCAAGGTAATTTTGTGAGTAGGATACAGGACCCTAAATAGCTGGTGAGAGGTATGAGGTATTCTAAAAGCATACAAATTGTACACCTGTGAAATGAAATGCTTTCACATGTGATCTTCTGTGTTTATTGTCCTGTGCATAAAGTTGCAACTTGTGTTTGAAGGTTTAAATTATTTCAGGCTTGCATGGAGGCAGAAATTTCTGAGTGACTTTTATACATTTCTTAAGACTCTTCGCAGTCAGGATGGCCGAGTGGTCTAAGGCGCTGTGTTTAGGCCGCAGTCTCCTCTGGAGGTGTGGGTTTGAATCTCACTTCTGACATGACTTTTTGAGATATAATCTCCTTTTTCAGGTTAACATCTGATGGAAGTTGCATCTGTTGGTCTTCACCTGGGATGTGATTCCGTCCTCATCTAGTCAAGAGAGCTGGGGTTTCTCATATATTTCGGTTGTATAAAGTCTTGCTGACAAAGTGCAGTCCTTACTATATGAGCATAGGACCCATGTAAGAGCTCATCTGGAAGAGTCATGCTCTTGTATGCCCTGGCCAGAAAGGCCATGCAAATATGGAAGAATGCCTAGCATCTGGTAGACAGTTGGACTCCAGCACACTTACGGCAATTTCCTCAGGTCTGTGATCAGGGGCTGCTTAGATTTGCGTATTCCACCCTATGTTGTGACATTGAAATTCCTTGTTGAATTTGCTTTAGCTAGCCAAGAGGTGGCTGTTGACTCAATTTCAAAGCAGCTTTGGGCCGTTCAAGTGGCTGGTTAATAGCACTTTCTCTTTGTACGCCTAAAAGGTCTAAAGAGTTCTTCATAGGTACTGCTCTCTGTGGATTGTTCAAAGATCTGTTGGAAGTACTTATAATAGGATAAATAAATTGAGGGCATGCCTTTTCGGTACCCCACTTGCATGGCTGTCTGGCCTGTGGAAGGTTCCACAAAAGCAAGTCGGGATGGCCGAGTGGTCTAAGGCGCTGCGTTCAGGTCGCAGTCTCTTCTGGAGGCGTGGGTTCAAATCCCAATTCTGACAATTGTGTGTTTACTCTACTTTTTTCTTGAGAGAGAAAAAATCAGATCATTTCCTTCACATGGGCTTATATGGTTGTCTACTTGGAAAAGTGCAATGAGTTCTTTTCTTGCTCTAGCCACTCATGACCTAAGATGTGTGCTTTTTTTGTTTCACAATATCTTTCCCTCTCTGTAGATGATCAAGCAACATGTGGTCAGGAAGGCCGAGTGGTCTAAGGCGCTGCGTTAAGGCCGCAGTCTCTCCTGGAGACGTGGGTTCGAATCCCAGTTCTGAAAAAACTTTAAGTCCATTTTGTCTCTGAGTTGTTTTAGAATCTCAGCTAAAAATTGGCAGTGCATATAATATCGGAATAAGTAACAAACTTCAGTTTCAACTGCAAATTAATTTGCCCAATTCTGTCTTCAAGCTCGTATAATATTCTTCTAGCACTCGTGCTGTTTTATGTGTTTTTTGGGGGGTGCTTAAAAAGTCCCTTTTATTAATGAAATGGGTTACATTCAGTCTTGTGATATTTTTGGTTTCCAATAAGTAGATTGTTAATTTTATGTAACCTCATTTTCTAATGCTCCATTCAAGAGATGTTTCCACTATGAAATGCAGAGCAAGGGGAAAGAGCACAAGTGATAGAGCGAGTGAGTGAGAAGGGGTGTTGAGGGTGGAGAGAATGAAACAAAGACAGAGTGAGTGAACGGCAGGTAGGCCTAGAAGAAGAGACTAGAAGTGAAGGCGACATACTTTTCCCTGCTTTTGACCTCCCACCCATCCCAAACCGACCACAAACGTACCATCTGTGCAACGTTGGTATGCAGAAATTCATGCCTCAGCCAGTGAGGGTGAGTCCAAGGCCAGGGGCTAGAGAGCAAAAGACTGCATGTGCTCAGACGTTCCCTGCTAGGGACAGTTGATCTGAAACAAGGTCTGCTCTCTTGTATCCAGCAAGGATCTAGAAATCCTGCATGAATCTGCAAAGCACAATGACAGCATACATTTGCATAATATGCCCCACCTTCTGCCTTCCTACTTCCTGTGCAGTAGTTGTTTGTTTAGAGAGAGAGGTCGCAGGCAAGGTAATTTTGTGAGTAGGATACAGGACCCTAAATAGCTGGTGAGAGGTATGAGGTATTCTAAAAGCATAAAAATTGTACACCTGTGAAATGAAATGCTTTCACATGTGATCTTCTGTGTTTATTGTCCTGTGCATAAAGTTGCACCTTGTGTTTGAAGGTTTAAATTATTTCAGGCTTGCATGGAGGCAGAAATTTCTGAGTGACTTTTATACATTTCTTAAGACTCTTCACTGTCAGGATGGCCGAGTGGTCTAAGGCGCTGTGTTTAGGCCGCAGTCTCTTCTGGAGGCGTGGGTTCAAATCTCACTTCTGACATGCCTTTTTGAGATATAATCTCCTTTTTCAGGTTAACATCTGATGGAAGTTGCATCTGTTGGTCTTCACCTGGGATGTGATTCCGTCCTCATCTAGTCAAGAGAGCTGGGGTTTCTCATATATTTCGGTTGTATAAAGTCTTGCTGACAAAGTGCAGTCCTTACTATATGAGCATAGGACCCATGTAAGAGCTCATCTGGAAGAGTCATGCTCTTGTATGCCCTGGCCAGACAGGCCATGCAAATATGGAAGAATGCCTAGCATCTGGTAGACAGTTGGACTCCAGCACACTTACGGCAATTTCCTCAGGGCTGTGATCAGGGGCTGCTTAGATTTGCGTATTCCACCCTATGTTGTGACATTGAAATTCCTTGTTGAATTTGCTTTAGCTATCCAAGAGGTGGCTGTTGACTCAATTTCAAAGCAGCTTTGGGCCGTTCAAGTGGCTGGTTAATAGCACTTTCTCTTTGTACGCCTTAAAGGCATAAAGAGTTCTTCATAGGTACTGCTCTCTATGGATTGTTCAAAGATCTGTTGGAAGTACTTATAATAGGATAAATAAATTGAGGGCATGCTTTTTCGGTACCCCACTTGCATGGCTGTCTGGCCTGTGGAAGGTTCTATAAATGCAAGTCAGGATGGCCGAGTGGTCTAAGGCGCTGCGTTCAGGTCGCAGTCTCTTCTGGAGGCGTGGGTTCAAATCCCACTTCTGACAATTGTGTGTTTACTCTACTTTTTTCTTGAGAGAGGAAAAAATCAGATCATTTCCTTCACATGGGCTTATATGGTTGTCTACTTGGAAAAGTGCAGTGAGTTTTTTTCTTGCTCTAGCCACTCATGACCTAAGATGTGTGCTTTTTTTGGTTCACAATATCTTTCCCTCTCTGTAGATGATCAAGCAACATGTGGTTAGGATGGCCGAGTGGTCTAAGGCGCTGCGTTAAGGCCGCAGTCTCTCCTGGAGACGTGGGTTCAAATCCCACTTCTGAAAAAACTTTAAGTCCATTTTGTCTCTGAGTTCTTTTAGAATCTCAGCTAAAAATTGGCAGTGCATATAATATCTGAATAAGTAACAAACTTCAGTTTCAACTGCAAATTAATTTGCCCAATTCTGTCTTCAAGCTCGTATAATATTCTTCTAGCACTCGTGGTGTTTTATGTGTTTTTTGGGGGGTGCTTAAAAAGTCCCTTTTATTAATGAAATGGGTTACATTCAGTCTTGTGATATTTTTGGTTTCCAATAAGTAGATTGTTAATTTTATGTAACATCATTTTCTAATGCTCCATTCAAGAGATGTTTCCACTATGAAATGCAGAGCAAAGGGAAAGAGCACAAGTGATAGAGCGAGTGAGTGAGAAGGGGTGTTGAGGATGGAGAGAATGAAACAAAGACAGAGTGAGCGAACGGCAGGTAGGCCTAGAAGAGGAGACTAGAAGTGAAGGCGACATACTTTTCCCTGCTTTTGACCTCCCACCCATCCCAAACCGACCACAAACGTACCATCTATGCAACGTTGGTATGCAGAAATTCACGCCTCAGCCAGTGAGGGTGAGTCCCAGGCCAGGGGCTAGAGAGCAAAAGACTGCATGTGCTCAGACGTTCCCTGCTAGGGACAGTTGATCTGAAACAAGGTCTGCTCTCTTGTATCCAGCAAGGATCTAGAAATCCTGCATGAATCTGCAAGGCACAATGACAGCATACATTTGCATATTATGCCCCACCTTCTGCCTTCCTACTTCCTGTGCATTAGTTGTTTGTGTAGAGAGAGAGGTCGCAGGCAAGGTAATTTTGTGAGTAGGATACAGGACCCTAAATAGCTGGTGAGAGGTATGAGGTATTCTAAAAGCATAAAAATTGTACACCTGTGAAATGAAATGCTTTCACATGTGATCTTCTGTGTTTATTGTCCTGTGCATAAAGTTGCACCTTGTGTTTGAAGGTTTAAATTATTTCAGGCTTGCATGGAGGCAGAAATTTCTGAGTGACTTTTATACATTTCTTAAGACTCTTCACTGTCAGGATGGCCGAGTGGTCTAAGGCGCTGTGTTTAGGCTGCAGTCTCCTCTGGAGGCGTGGGTTCAAATCTCACTTCTGACATGACTTTTTGAGATATAATCTCCTTTTTCAGGTTAACATCTGATGGAAGTTGCATCTGTTGGTCTTCACCTGGGATGTGATTCCGTCCTCATCTAGTCAAGAGAGCTGGGGTTTCTCATATATTTTGGTTGTATAAAGTCTTGCTGACAAAGTGCAGTCCTTACTATATGAGCATAGGACCCATGTAAGAGCTCATCTGGAAGAGTCATGCTCTTGTATGCCCTGGCCAGACAGGCCATGCAAATATGGAAGAATGCCTAGCATCTGGTAGACAGTTGGACTCCAGCACACTTACGGCAATTTCCTCAGGGCTGTGATCAGGGGCTGCTTAGATTTGCGTATTCCACCCTATGTTGTGACATTGAAATTCCTTGTTGAATTTGCTTTAGCTAGCCAAGAGGTGGCTGTTGACTCAATTTCAAAGCAGCTTTGGGCCGTTCAAGTGGCTGGTTAATAGCACTTTCTCTTTGTACGCCTTAAAGGTCTAAAGAGTTCTTCATAGGTACTGCTCTCTATGGATTGTTCAAAGATCTGTTGGAAGTACTTATAATAGGATAAATAAATTGAGGGCATGCCTTTTCGGTACCCCACTTGCATGGCTGTCTGGCTTGTGGAAGGTTTTACAAATGCAAGTCAGGATGGCCGAGTGGTCTAAGGCGCTGTGTTCAGGTCGCAGTCTCATCTGGAGGCGTGGGTTCAAATCCCACTTCTGACAATTGTGTGTTTACTCTACTTTTTTCTTGAGAGAGAAAAAATCAGATCATTTCCCTCACAATGGCTTATATGGTTGTCTACTTGGAAAAGTGCAGTGAGTTTTTTTCTTGCTCTCGGCACTCATGACCTAAGATGTGTGCTTTTTTTGGTTCACAATATCTTTCCCTCTCTGTAGATTATCAATCAACATGTGGTCAGGATGGCCGAGTGGTCTAAAGCACTGCGTTAAGGCCGCAGTCTCTCCTGGAGGTGTGGGTTCGAATCCCACGTCTGACCAGACTTTAAGTCCATTTTGTCTCGGAGTTCTTTTAGAATCTCAGCTAAAAATTGGCATTGCATATAATATCTGAATAAATAACAAACTTCAGTTTCAACTGCAAATTAATTTGCCCAATTCTGTCTTCAAGCTCGTATAATATTCTTCTAGCACTCGTGGTGTTTTATGTGTTTTTTGGGGGGTGCTTAAAAAGTCCCTTTTATTAATGAAATGGGTTACATTCAGTCTTGTGATATTTTTGGTTTCCAATAAGTAGATTGTTAATTTTATGTAACATCATTTTCTAATGCTCCATTCAAGAGATGTTTCCACTATGAAATGCAGAGCAAGGGGAAAGAGCACAAGTGATAGAGCGAGTGAGTGAGAAGGGGTGTTGAGGATGGAGAGAATGAAACAAAGACAGAGTGAGCGAACGGCAGGTAGGCCTAGAAGAGGAGACTAGAAGTGAAGGCGACATACTTTTCCCTGCTTTTGACCTCCCACCCATCCCAAACCGACCACAAACGTACCATCTATGCAACGTTGGTATGCAGAAATTCACGCCTCAGCCAGTGAGGGTGAGTCCCAGGCCAGGGGCTAGAGAGCAAAAGACTGCATGTGCTCAGACGTTCCCTGCTAGGGACAGTTGATCTGAAACAAGGTCTGCTCTCTTGTATCCAGCAAGGATCTAGAAATCCTGCATGAATCTGCAAAGCACAATGACAGCATACATTTGCATATTATGCCCCACCTTCTGCCTTCCTACTTCCTGTGCATTAGTTGTTTGTGTAGAGAGAGAGGTCGCAGGCAAGGTAATTTTGTGAGTAGGATACAGGACCCTAAATAGCTGGTGAGAGGTATGAGGTATTCTAAAAGCATACAAATTGTACACCTGTGAAATGAAATGCTTTCACATGTGATCTTCTGTGTTTATTGTCCTATGCATAAAGTTGCAACTTGTGTTTGAAGGTTTAAATTATTTCAGGCTTGCATGGAGGCAGAAATTTCTGAGTGACTTTTATACATTTCTTAAGACTCTTCGCAGTCAGGATGGCCGAGTGGTCTAAGGCGCTGTGTTTAGGCCGCAGTCTCCTCTGGAGGTGTGGGTTTGAATCTCACTTCTGACATGACTTTTTGAGATATAATCTCCTTTTTCAGGTTAACATCTGATGGAAGTTGCATCTGTTGGTCTTCACCTGGGATGTGATTCCGTCCTCATCTAGTCAAGAGAGCTGGGGTTTCTCATATATTTCGGTTGTATAAAGTCTTGCTGACAAAGTGCAGTCCTTACTATATGAGCATAGGACCCATGTAAGAGCTCATCTGGAAGAGTCATGCTCTTGTATGCCCTGGCCAGAAAGGCCATGCAAATATGGAAGAATGCCTAGCATCTGGTAGACAGTTGGACTCCAGCACACTTACGGCAATTTCCTCAGGTCTGTGATCAGGGGCTGCTTAGATTTGCGTATTCCACCCTATGTTGTGACATTGAAATTCCTTGTTGAATTTGCTTTAGCTAGCCAAGAGGTGGCTGTTGACTCAATTTCAAAGCAGCTTTGGGCCGTTCAAGTGGCTGGTTAATAGCACTTTCTCTTTGTACGCCTAAAAGGTCTAAAGAGTTCTTCATAGGTACTGCTCTCTATGGATTGTTCAAAGATCTGTTGGAAGTACTTATAATAGGATAAATAAATTGAGGGCATGCCTTTTCGGTACCCCACTTGCATGGCTGTCTGGCCTGTGGAAGGTTCCACAAAAGCAAGTCGGGATGGCCGAGTGGTCTAAGGCGCTGCGTTCAGGTCGCAGTCTCTTCTGGAGGCGTGGGTTCAAATCCCAATTCTGACAATTGTGTGTTTACTCTACTTTTTTCTTGAGAGAGGAAAAAATCAGATCATTTCCCTCACATGGGCTTATATGGTTGTCTACTTGGAAAAGTGCAGTGAGTTTTTTTCTTGCTCTAGCCACTCATGACCTAAGATGTGTGCTTTTTTTGGTTCACAATATCTTTCCCTCTCTGTAGATGATCAAACAACATGTGGTCAGGATGGCCGAGTCGTCTAAGGCGCTGCGTTAAGGCCGCGGTCTCTCCTGGAGGCGTGGGTTCAAATCCCACTTCTGATAAAACTTTAAGTCCATTTTGTCTCTGAGTTCTTTTAGAATCTCAGCTAAAAATTGGCAGTGCATATAATATCTGAATAAGTGACAAACTTCAGTTTCAACTGCAAATTAATTTGCCCAATTCTGTCTTCAAGCTTGTATAATATTCTTCTAGCACTCGTGGTGTTTTATGTGTTTTTTGGGGGGTGCTTAAAAAGTCCCTTTAATTAATGAAATGGGTTACATTCAGTCTTGTGATATTTTTGGTTTCCAATAAGTAGATTGTTAATTTTATGTAACCTCATTTTCTAATGCTCCATTCAAGAGATGTTTCCACTATGAAATGCAGAGCAAGGGGAAAGAGCACAAGTGATAGAGCGAGTGAGTGAGAAGGGGTGTTGAGGAAGGAGAGAATGAAACAAAGACAGAGTGAGTGAACGGCAGGTAGGCCTAGAAGAGGAGACTAGAAGTGAAGGCGACATACTTTTCCCTGCTTTTGACCTCCCACCCATCCCAAATCGACCACAAACGTACCATCTATGCAACGTTGGTATGCAGAAATTCACGCCTCAGCCAGTGAGGGGGAGTCCCAGGCCAGGGGCTAGAGAGCAAAAGACTGCATGTGCTCAGACGTTCCCTGCTAGGGACAGTTGATCTGAAACAAGGTCTGCACTCTTGTATCCAGCAAGGATCTAGAAATCCTGCATGAATCTGCAAGGCACAATGACAGCATACATTTGCATAACATGCCCCACCTTCTGCCTTCCTACTTCCTGTGCAGTAGTTGTTTGTGTAGAGAGAGAGGTCGCAGGCAAGGTAATTTTGTGAGTAGGATACAGGACCCTAAATAGCTGGTGAGAGGTATGAGGTATTCTAAAAGCATAAAAATTGTACACCTGTGAAATGAAATGCTTTCACATGTGATCTTCTGTGTTTATTGACTTGTGCATAAAGTTGCACCTTGTGTTTGAAGGTTTAAATTATTTCAGGCTTGCATGGAGGCAGAAATTTCTGAGTGACTTTTATACATTTCTTAAGACTCTGCACTGTCAGGATGGCCGAGTGGTCTAAGGAGCTGTGTTTAGTCCGCAGTGTCCTCTGGAGGAGTGGGTTCAAATCCCACTTCTGACATGACTTTTGGAGATGTAATCTCCTTTTTCAGGTTAACATCTGATGGAAGTTGCATCTGTTGGTCTTCACCTGGGATGTGATTCCGTCCTCATCTAGTCAAGAGAGCTGGGGTTTCTCATATATTTCGGTTGTATAAAGTCTTGCTGACAAAGTGCAGTCCTTACTATATGAGCATAGGACCCATGTAAGAGCTCATCTGGAAGAGTCATGCTCTTGTATGCACTGGCCAGACAGGCCATGCAAATATGGAAGAATGCCTAGCATCTGGTTAACAGTTGGACTCCAGCACACTTACGGCAATTTCCTCAGGGCTGTGATCAGGGGCTGCTTAGATTTGCGTATTCCACCCTATGTTGTGACATTGAAATTCCTTGTTGAATTTGCTTTAGCTAGCCAAGAGGTGGCTGTTGACTCAATTTCAAAGCAGCTTTGGGCCTTTCAAGTGGCTGGTTAATAGCACTTTCTCTTTGTACGCCTTAAAGGTCTAAAGAGTTCTTCATAGGTACTGCTCTCTATGGATTGTTCAAAGATCTGTTGGAAGTACTTATAATAGGATAAATAAATTGAGGGCATGCCTTTTCGGTACCCCACTTACATGGCTGTCTGGCCTGTGGAAGGTTCCACAAATGCAAGTCAGGATGGCCGGGTGGTCTAAGGCGCTGTGTTTAGGTCGCAGTCTCTTCTGGAGGCGTGGGTTCAAATCCCACTTCTGACAATTGTGTGTTTACTCTACTTTTTTCTTGAGAGAGAAAAAATCAGATCATTTCCCTCACATGGGCTTATATGGTTGTCTGCTTGGAAAAGTGCAGTGAGTTTTTTTCTTGCTCTAGCCACTCATGACCTAAGATGTGTGCTTTTTTTGGTTCACAATATCTTTCCCTCTCTGTAGATAATCAAGCAAATGTGGTCAGGATGGCCGAGTGGTCTAAGGCGCTGCGTTAAGGCCGCAGTCTCTCCTGTAGGCGTGGGTTTGAATCCCACTTCTGACAAAACTTTAAGTCCATTTTGTCTCTGAGTTCTTTTAGAATCTCAGCTAAAAATTGGCAGTGCATATAATATCTGAATAAGTAACAAACTTCAGTTTCAACTGCAAATTAATTTGCCCAATTCTGTCTTCAAGCTTGTATAATATTCTTCTAGCACTCGTGGTGTTTTATGTGTTTTTTGGGGGGTGCTTAAAAAGTCCCTTTTATTAATGAAATGGGTTACATTCAGTCTTGTGATATTTTTGGTTTCCAATAAGTAGATTGTTAATTTTATGTAACCTCATTTTCTAATGCTCCATTCAAGAGATGTTTCCACTATGAAATGCAGAGCAAGGGTAAAGAGCACAAGTGATAGAGCGTGTGAGTGAGAAGGGGTGTTGAGGAAGGAGAGAATGAAATAAAGACAGAGTGAGTGAACGGCAGGTAGGCCTAGAAGAGGAGACTAGAAGTGAAGGCGACATACTTTTCCATGCTTTTGACCTCCCACCCATCCCAAACCGACCACAAACGTACCATCTATGCAACGTTGGTATGCAGAAATTCACGCCTCAGCCAGTGAGGGTAAGTCCCAGGCCAGGGGCTAGAGAGCAAAAGACTGCATGTGCTCAGACGTTCCCTGCTAGGGACAGTTGATCTGAAACAAGGTCTGCTCTCTTGTATCCAGCAAGGATCTAGAAATCCTGCATGAATCTGCAAGGCACAATGACAGCATACATTTGCATAATATGCCCCACCTTCTGCCTTCCTACTTCCTGTGCAGTAGTTGTTTGTGTAGAGAGAGATGTCGCAGGCAAGGTAATTTTGTGAGTATAATACAGGACCCTAAATAGCTGGTGAGAGGTATGAGGTATTCTAAAAGCATAAAAATTGTACACCTGTGAAATGAAATGCTTTCACATGTGATCTTCTGTGTTTATTGACCTGTGCATAAAGTTGCACCTTGTGTTTGAAGGTTTAAATTATTTCAGGCTTGCATGGAGGCAGACATTTCTGAGTGACTTTTATACATTTCTTAAGACTCAGCACTGTCAGGATGGCCGAGTGGTCTAAGGCGCTGTGTTTAGGCCGCAGTCTCCTCTGGAGGAGTGGGTTCAAATCCCACTTCTGACATGACTTTTGGAGATGTAATCTCCTTTTTCAGGTTAACATCTGATGGAAGTTGCATCTGTTGGTCTTCACCTGGGATGTGATTCCGTCCTCATCTAGTCAAGAGAGCTGGGGTTTCTCATATATTTCTGTTGTATAAAGTCTTGCTGACAAAGTGCAGTCCTTACTATATGAGCATAGGACCCATGTAAGAGCTCATCTGGAAGAGTCATGCTCTTGTATGCCCTGGCCAGACAGGCCATGCAAATATGGAAGAATGCCTAGCATCTGGTAGACAGTTGGACTCCAGCACACTTACGGCAATTTCCTCAGGGCTGTGATCAGGGGCTGCTTAGATTTGCGTATTCCACCCTATGTTGTGACATTCAAATTCCTTGTTGAATTTGCTTTAGCTAGCCAAGAGGTGGCTGTTGACTCAATTTCAAAGCAGCTTTGGGCCTTTCAAGTGGCTGGTTAATAGCACTTTCTCTTTGTACGCCTTAAAGGTCTAAAGAGTTCTTCATAGGTACTGCTCTCTATGGATTGTTCAAAGATCTGTTGGAAGTACTTATAATAGGATAAATAAATTGAGGGCATGCCTTTTCGGTACCCCACTTGCATGGCTGTCTGGCCTGTGGAAGGTTCCACACATGCAAGTCAGGATGGCCGAGTGGTCTAAGGCGCCGCGTTCAGGTCGCAGGCTCTTCCGGAGGCGTGGGTTCAAATCCCACTTCTGACAATTGTGTGTTTACTCTACTTTTTTCTTGAGAGAGAAAAAATCAGATCATTTCCCTCACATGGGCTTATATGGTTGTCTACTTGGAAAAGTGCAGTGAGTTTTTTTCTTGCTCTAGCCACTCATGACCTAAGTTGTGTGCTTTTTTTGGTTCACAATATCTTTCCCTCTCTGTAGATGACCAAGCAAATGTGGTCAGGATGGCCGAGTGGTCTTAGGCGCTACGTTAAGGCCGCAGTCTCTCCTGGAGGCGTGGGTTCGAATCCCACTTCTGACAAAACTTTAAGTCCATTTTGTCTCTGAGTTCTTTTAGAATCTCAGCTAAAAATTGGCAGTGCATATAATATCTGAATAAGTAACAAACTTCAGTTTCAACTGCAAATTAATTTGCCCAATTCTGTCTTCAAGCTCGTATAATATTCTTCTAGCACTCGTGGTGTTTTATGTGTTTTTTGGGGGGTGCTTAAAAAGTCCCTTTTATTAATGAAATGGGTTACATTCAGTCTTGTGATATTTTTGGTTTCCAATAAGTAGATTGTTAATTTTATGTAACCTCATTTTCTAATGCTCCATTCAAGAGATGTTTCCACTATGAAATGCAGAGCAAGGGGAAAGAGCACAAGTGATAGAGCGAGTGAGTGAGAAGGGGTGTTGAGGAAGGAGAGAATGAAACAAAGACAGAGTGAGTGAACGGCAGGTAGGCCTAGAAGAGGAGACTAGAAGTGAAGGCGACATACTTTTCCCTGCTTTTGACCTCCCACCCATCCCAAACCGACCACAAACGTACCATCTATGCAACGTTGGTATGCAGAAATTCACGCCTCAGCCAGTGAGGGTAAGTCCCAGGCCAGGGGCTAGAGAGCAAAAGACTGCATGTGCTCAGACGTTCCCTGCTAGGGACAGTTGATCTGAAACAAGGTCTGCTCTCTTGTATCCAGCAAGGATCTAGAAATCCTGCATGAATCTGCAAGGCACAATGACAGCATACATTTGCATAATATGCCCCACCTTCTGCCTTCCTACTTCCTGTGCAGTAGTTGTTTGTGTAGAGAGAGAGGTCGGAGGCAAGGTAATTTTGTGAGTAGGATACAGGACCCTAAATAGCTGGTGAGAGGTATGAGGTATTCTAAAAGCATAAAAATTGTACACCTGTGAAATGAAATGCTTTCACATGTGATCTTCTGTGTTTATTGTCCTGTGCATAAAGTTGCACCTTGTGTTTGAAGGTTTAAATTATTTCAGGCTTGCATGGAGGCAGAAATTTCTGAGTGACTTTTATACATTTCTTAAGACTCTGCACTGTCAGGATGGCCGAGTGGTCTAAGGCGCTGTGTTTAGGCCGCAGTCTCCTCTGGAGGTGTGGGTTCGAATCCCACTTCTGACATGACTTTTGGAGATGTAATCTCCTTTTTCAGGTTAACATCTGATGGAAGTTGCATCTGTTGGTCTTCACCTGGGATGTGATTCCGTCCTCATCTAGTCAAGAGAGCTGGGGTTTCTCATATATTTCGGTTGTATGAAGTCTTGCTGACAAAGTGCAGTCCTTACTATATGAGCATAGGACCCATGTAAGAGCTCATCTGGAAGAGTCATGCTCTTGTATGCCCTGGCCAGACAGGCCATGCATCTGGTAGTCAGTTGGACTCCAGCACACTTACGGCAATTTCCTCAGGGCTGTGATCAGGGGCTGCTTAGATTTGCGTATTCCACCCTATGTTGTGACATTGAAATTCCTTGTTGAATTTGCTTTAGCTAGCCAAGAGGTGGCTGTTGACTCAATTTCAAAGCAGCTTTGGGCCTTTCAAGTGGCTGGTTAATAGCACTTTCTCTTTGTACGCCTTAAAGGTCTAAAGAGTTCTTCATAGGTACTGCTCTCTATGGATTGTTCAAAGATCTGTTGGAAGTACTTATAATAGGATAAATAAATTGAGGGCATGCCTTTTCGGTACCCCACTTGCATGGCTGTCTGGCCTGTGGAAGGTTCCACAAATGCAAGTCAGGATGGCTGAGTGGTCTAAGGCGCTGCGTTCAGGTCGCAGTCTCTTCTGGAGGCGTGGGTTCAAATCCCACTTCGGACAATTGTGTGTTTACTCTACTTTTTTCTTGGGAGAGAAAAAATCAGATCATTTCCCTCACATGGGCTTATATGGTTGTCTACTTGGAAAAGTGCAGTGAGTTTTTTTCTTGCTCTAGCCACTCATGACCTAAGATGTGTGCTTTTTTTGGTTCACAATATCTTTCCCTCTCTGTAGATGATCAAGCAACATGTGGTCAGGATGGCCGAGTGGTCTAAGGCGCTGCGTTAAGGCCGCAGTCTCTCCTGGAGGCGTGGGTTCTAATCAGACTTCTGACAAACCTTTAAGTCCATTTTGTCTCTGAGTTCTTTTAGAATCTCAGCTAAAAATTAGCAGTGCATATAATATCTGAATAAGTAACAAACTTCAGTTTCAACTGCAAATTAATTTGCCCAATTCTGTCTTCAAGCTCGTATAATATTCTTCTAGCACTCGTGGTGTTTTATGTGTTTTTTGGGGGGTGCTTAAAAAGTCCCTTTTATTAATGAAATGGGTTACATTCAGTCTTGTGATATTTTTGGTTTCCAATAAGTAGATTGTTAATTTTATGTAACCTCATTTTCTAATGCTCCATTCAAGAGATGTTTCCACTATGAAATGCAGAGCAAGGGGAAAGAGCACAAGTGATAGAGCGAGTGAGTGAGAAGGGGTGTTGAGGAAGGAGAGAATGAAACATAGACAGAGTGAGTGAACGGCAGGTAGGCCTAGAAGAGGAGACTAGAAGTGAAGGCGACATACTTTTCCATGCTGTTGACCTCCCACCCATCCCAAACCGACCACAAACGTACCATCTATGCAACGTTGGTATGCAGAAATTCACGCCTCAGCCAGTCCCAGGCCAGGGGCTAGAGAGCAAAAGACTGCATGTGCTCAGACGTTCCCTGCTAGGGACAGTTGATCTGAAACAAGGTCTGCTCTCTTGTATCCAGCAAGGATCTAGAAATCCTGCATGAATCTGCAAGGCACAATGACAGCATACATTTGCATAATATGCCCCACCTTCTGCCTTCCTACTTCCTGTGCAGTAGTTGTTTGTGTAGAGAGAGAGGTCGCAGGCAAGGTAATTTTGTGAGTAGGATACAGGACCCTAAATAGCTGGTGAGAGGTATGAGGTATTCTAAAAGCATAAAAATTGTACACCTGTGAAATGAAATGCTTTCACATGTGATCTTCTGTGTTTATTGTCCTGTGCATAAAGTTGCACCTTGTGTTTGAAGGTGTAAATTATTTCAGGCTTGCATGGAGGCAGAAATTTCTGAGTGACTTTTATACATTTCTTAAGACACTGCACTGTCAGGATGGCCGAGTGGTCTAAGGCGCCGTGTTTAGGCTGCAATCTCCTCTGGAGACGTGGGTTCGAATCCCACTTCTGACATGACTTTTGGAGATGTAATCTCCTTTTTCAGGTTAACATCTGATGGAAGTTGCATCTGTTGGTCTTCACCTGGGATGTGATTCCGTCCTCATCTAGTCAAGAGAGCTGGGGTTTCTCATATATTTCGGTTGTATAAAGTCTTGCTGACAAAGTGCAGACCTTACTATATGAGCATAGGACCCATGTAAGAGCTCATCTGGAAGAGTCATGCTCTTGTATGCCCTGGCCAGACAGGCCATGCAAATATGGAAGAATGCCTAGCATCTGGTAGACAGTTGGACTCCAGCACACTTACGGCAATTTCCTCAGGGCTGTGATCAGGGGCTGCTTAGATTTGCGTATTCCACCCTATGTTGTGACATTGAAATTCCTTGTTGAATTTGCTTTAGCTAGCCAAGAGGTGGCTGTTGACTCAATTTCAAAGCAGCTTTGGGCCGTTCAAGTGGCTGGTTAATAGCACTTTCTCTTTGTACGCCTTAAAGGTCTAAAGAGTTCTTCATAGGTACTGCTCTCTATGGATTGTTCAAAGATCTGTTGGAAGTACTTATAATAGGATAAATAAATTGAGGGCATGCCTTTTCGGTACCCCACTTGCATGGCTGTCTGGCCTGTGGAAGGTTCTACAAATGCAAGTCAGGATGGCCGAGTGGTCTAAGGCGCTGCGTTCAGGTCGCAGTCCCTTCTGGAGGCGTGGGTTCAAATCCCACTTCTGACAATTGTGTGTTGACTCTACTTTTTTCTTGGGAGAGAAAAAATCAGATCATTTCCCTCACATGGGCTTATATGGTTGTCTACTTGAAAAAGTGCAGTGAGTTTTTTTCTTGCTCTAGCCACTCATGACCTAAGATGTGTGCTTTTTTTGGTTCACAATATCTTTCCCTCTCTGTAGATGATCAAGCAACATGTGGTCAGGGTGGCCGAGTGGTCTAAGGCGCAGCGTTAAGGCCGCAGTCTCTCCTGGAGAGGTGGGTTTGAATCCCACTTCTGACAGAACTTTAAGTCCATTTTGTCTCTGAGTTCTTTTAGAATCTCAGCTAAAAATTGGCAGTGCATATAATATCTGAATAAGTAACAAACTTCAGTTTCAACTGCAAATTAATTTGCCCAATTCTGTCTTCAAGCTCGTATAATATTCTTCTAGCACTCGTGGTGTTTTATGTGTTTTTTGGGGGGTGCTTAAAAAGTCCCTTTTATTAATGAAATGGGTTACATTCAGTCTTGTGATATTTTTGGTTTCCAATAAGTAGATTGTTAATTTTATGTAACCTCATTTTCTAATGCTCCATTCAAGAGATGTTTCCACTATGAAATGCAGAGCAAGGGGAAAGAGCACAAGTGATAGAGCGAGTGAGTGAGAAGGGGTGTTGAGGAAGGAGAGAATGAAACAAAGACAGAGTGAGTGAACGGCAGGTAGGCCTAGAAGAGGAGACTAGAAGTGAAGGAGACATACTTTTCCCTGCTTTTGACCTCCCACCCATCCCAAACCGACCACAAACGTACCATCTATGCAACGTTGGTATGCAGAAATTCACGCCTCAGCCAGTGAGGGTAAGTCCCAGGCCAGGGGCTAGAGAGCAAAAGACTGCATGTGCTCAGACGTTCCCTGCTAAGGACAGTTGATCTGAAACAAGGTATGCTCTCTTGTATCCAGCAAGGATCTAGAAATCCTGCATGAATCTGCAAGGCACAATGACAGCATACATTTGCATAATATGCCCCACCTTCTGCCTTCCTACTTCCTGTGCAGTAGTTGTTTGTGTAGAGAGAGAGGTCGCATGCAAGGTAATTTTGTGAGTAGGATACAGGACCCTAAATAGCTGGTGAGAGGTATGAGGTATTCTAAAAGCATAAAAATTGTACACCTGTGAAATGAAATGCTTTCACATGTGATCTTCTGTGTTTATTGTCCTGTGCATAAAGTTGCACCTTGTGTTTGAAGGTTTAAATTATTTCAGGCTTGCATGGAGGCAGAAATTTCTGAGTGACTTTTATACATTTCTTAACACTCTGCACTGTCAGGATGGCCGAGTGGTCTAAGGCGCTGTGTTTAGGCTGCAGTCTCCTCTGGAGGCGTGGGTTCAAATCCCACTTCTGACATGACTTTTGGAGATGTAATCTCCTTTTTCAGGTTAACATCTGATGGAAGTTGCATCTGTTGGTCTTCACCTGGGATGTGATTCCGTCCTCATCTAGTCAAGAGAGCTGGGGTTTCTCATATATTTCGGTTGTATAAAGTCTTGTTGACAAAGTGCAGTCCTTACTATATGAGCATAGGACCCATGTAAGAGCTCATCTGGAAGAGTCATGCTCTTGTATGCCCTGGCCAGACAGGCCATGCAAATATGGAAGAATGCCTAGCATCTGGTAGACAGTTGGACTCCAGCACACTTACGGCAATTTCCTCAGGGCAGTGATCAGGGGCTGCTTAGATTTGCGTATTCCACCCTATGTTGTGACATTGAAATTCCTTGTTGAATTTGCTTTAGCTAGCCAAGAGGTGGCTGTTGACTCAATTTCAAAGCAGCTTTGGGCCGTTCAAGTGGCTAGTTAATAGCACTTTCTCTTTGTACGCCTTAAAGGTCTAAAGAGTTCTTCATAGGTACTGCTCTCTATGGATTGTTCAAAGATCTGTTGGAAGTACTTATAATTGGATAAATAAATTGAGGGCATGCCTTTTCGGTACCCCACTTGCATGGCTGTCTGGCCTGTGGAATGTTCCACAAATGCAAGTCAGGATGGCCGAGTTGCCTAAGGCGCTGCGTTCAGGTCGCAGTCTCTTCTGGAGGCGTGGGTTCAAATCCCACTTCTGACAATTGTGTGTTTACTCTACTTTTTTCTTGAGAGAGAAAAAATCAGATCATTTCCCTCACATGGGCTTATATGGTTGTCTACTTGGAAAAGTGCAGTGAGTTTTTTTCTTGCTCTAGCCACTCATGGCCTAAGATGTGTGCTTTTTTTGATTCACAATATCTTTTTCTCTCTGTAGATGATCAAGCAACATGTGGTCAGGATGGCCGAGTGGTCTAAGGCGCTGCGTTAAGGCCGCAGTCTCTCCTGGAGGCGTGGGTTCGAATCCCACTTCTGACAAAACTTTAAGTCCATTTTGTCTCTGAGTTCTTTTAGAATCTCAGCTAAAAATTGGCAGTGCATATAATATCTGAATAAGTAACAAACTTCAGTTTCAACTGCAAATTAATTTGCCAAATTCTGTCTTCAAGCTCGTATAATATTCTTCTAGCACTCGTAGTGTTTTATGTGTTTTTTGGGGGGTGCTTAAAAAGTCCCTTTTATTAATGAAATGGGTTACATTCAGTCTTGTGATATTTTTGGTTTCCAATAAGTAGATTGTTAATTTTATGTAACCTCATTTTCTAATGCTCCATTCAAGAGATGTTTCCACTATGAAATGCAGAGCAAGGGGAAAGAGCACAAGTGATAGAGCGAGTGAGTGAGAAGGGGTGTTGAGGAAGGAGAGAATGAAACAAAGACAGAGTGAGTGAACCGCAGGTAGGCCTAGAAGAGGAGACTAGAAGTGAAGGCGACATACTTTTCCCTGCTTTTGACCTCCCACCCATCCCAAACCGACCACAAACGTACCATCTATGCAACGTTGGTATGCAGAAATTCACGCCTCAGCCAGTGAGGGTAAGTCCCAGGCCAGGGGCTAGAGAGCAAAAGACTGCATGTGCTCAGACGTTCCCTGCTAGGGACAGTTGATCTGAAACAAGGTATGCTCTCTTGTATCCAGCAAGGATCTAGAAATCCTGCATGAATCTGCAAGGCACAATGACAGCATACATTTGCATAATATGCCCCACCTTCTGCCTTCCTACTTCCTGTGCAGTAGTTGTTTGTGTAGAGAGAGAGGTCGCATGCAAGGTAATTTTGTGAGTAGGATACAGGACCCTAAATAGCTGGTGAGAGGTATGAGGTATTCTAAAAGCATAAAAATTGTACACCTGTGAAATGAAATGCTTTCACATGTGATCTTCTGTGTTTATTGTCCTGTGCATAAAGTTGCACCTTGTGTTTGAAGGTTTAAATTATTTCAGGCTTGCATGGAGGCAGAAATTTCTGAGTGACTTTTATACATTTCTTAAGACTCTGCACTGTCAGGATGGCCGAGTGGTCTAAGGCGCTGTGTTTAGGCTGCAGTCTCCTCTGGAGGCGTGGGTTCAAATCCCACTTCTGACATGACTTTTGGAGATGTAATCTCCTTTTTCAGGTTAACATCTGATGGAAGTTGCATCTGTTGGTCTTCACCTGGGATGTGATTCCGTCCTCATCTAGTCAAGAGAGCTGGGGTTTCTCATATATTTCGGTTGTATAAAGTCTTGTTGACAAAGTGCAGTCCTTACTATATGAGCATAGGACCCATGTAAGAGCTCATCTGGAAGAGTCATGCTCTTGTATGCCCTGGCCAGACAGGCCATGCAAATATGGAAGAATGCCTAGCATCTGGTAGACAGTTGGACTCCAGCACACTTACGGCAATTTCCTCAGGGCAGTGATCAGGGGCTGCTTAGATTTGCGTATTCCACCCTATGTTGTGACATTGAAATTCCTTGTTGAATTTGCTTTAGCTAGCCAAGAGGTGGCTGTTGACTCAATTTCAAAGCAGCTTTGGGCCGTTCAAGTGGCTAGTTAATAGCACTTTCTCTTTGTACGCCTTAAAGGTCTAAAGAGTTCTTCATAGGTACTGCTCTCTATGGATTGTTCAAAGATCTGTTGGAAGTACTTATAATTGGATAAATAAATTGAGGGCATGCCTTTTCGGTACCCCACTTGCATGGCTGTCTGGCCTGTGGAAGGTTCCACAAATGCAAGTCAGGATGGCCGAGTTGCCTAAGGCGCTGCGTTCAGGTCGCAGTCTCTTCTGGCGGCGTGGGTTCAAATCCCACTTCTGACAATTGTGTGTTTACTCTACTTTTTTCTTGAGAGAGAAAAAATCAGATCATTTCCCTCACATGGGCTTATATGGTTGTCTACTTGGAAAAGTGCAGTGAGTTTTTTTCTTGCTCTAGCCACTCATGGCCTAAGATGTGTGCTTTTTTTGATTCACAATATCTTTTTTTCTCTGTAGATGATCAAGCAACATGTGGTCAGGATGGCCGAGTGGTCTAAGGCGCTGCGTTAAGGCCGCAGTCTCTCCTGGAGGCGTGGGTTCGAATCCCACTTCTGACAAAACTTTAAGTCCATTTTGTCTCTGAGTTCTTTTAGAATCTCAGCTAAAAATTGGCAGTGCATATAATATCTGAATAAGTAACAAACTTCAGTTTCAACTGCAAATTAATTTGCCCAATTCTGTCTTCAAGCTCGTATAATATTCTTCTAGCACTCGTGGTGTTTTATGTGTTTTTTGGGGGGTGCTTAAAAAGTCCCTTTTATTAATGAAATGGGTTACATTCAGTCTTGTGATATTTTTGGTTTCCAATAAGTAGATTGTTAATTTTATGTAACCTCATTTTCTAATGCTCCATTCAAGAGATGTTTCCACTATGAAATGCAGAGCAAGGGGAAAGAGCACAAGTGATAGAGCGAGTGAGTGAGAAGGGGTGTTGAGGAAGGAGAGAATGAAACAAAGACAGAGTGAGTGAACGGCAGGTAGGCCTAGAAGAGGAGACTAGAAGTGAAGGCGACATACTTTTCCCTGCTTTTGACCTCCCACCCATCCCAAACCGACCACAAACGTACCATCTATGCAATGTTGGTATGCAGAAATTCACGCCTC
>NC_141696.1:152844534-152984497 GCF_964263255.1 Lissotriton vulgaris | reverse complement strand
TCCTAGATCCTTTCTGGATACAAGAGAGCAGACCTTGTTTCAGATCAACTGTCCCTAGCAGGGAACATCTGAGCACATGCAGTCTTTTGCTCTCTAAGCCCCTGGCCTGGGACTTACCCTCACTGGCTGAGGCGTGAATTTCTGCATACCAAACGTTGCATAGATGGTACGTTTGTGTTCGGTTTGGGATGGGTGGGAGGTCAAAAGCAGGGAAAAGTATGTCGCCTTCACTTCTAGTCTCCTCTTCTAGGCCTACCTGCCGTTCACCTTCACTCTGTCTTTGTTTCATTCTCTCCTTCCTCAACACCCCTTCTCACTCACTCGCTCTATCACTTGTGCTCTTTCCCCTTGCTCTGCATTTCATAGTGGAAACATCTCTTGAATGGAGCATTAGAAAATGAGGTTACATAAAATTAACAATCTACTTATTGGAAACCAAAATATCACAAGACTGAATGTAACCCATTTCATTAATAAAAGGGACTTTTTAAGCACCCCCCAAAAAACACATAAAACACCACGAGTGCCTAGAAGAATATTATACGAGCTTGAAGACAGAATTGGCAAATAGAATTTGCAGTTGAAACTGAAGTTTGTTACTTATTCAGATATTATATGCACTGCCAATTTTTAGCTGAGATTCTAAAAGAACTCAGAGACAAAATGGACTTAAAGTTTTGTCAGAAGTGGGATTCGAACACACCACGCCTCCAGGAGAGACTGCGGCCTTAACGCAGCGCCTTAGACCACTCGGCCCATCCTGACCACATTTGCTTGATCATATACAGAGAGGGAAAGATATTGTGAACCAAAAAAAGCACACATCTTAGGTCATGAGTGGCTAGAGCAAGAAAAAAACTCACTGCACTTTTCCAAGTAGACAACCATATAGAGCCCATGTGAGGGAAATGATCAGATTTTTTTCTCTCTCAAGAAAAAAGTAGAGTAAACACACAATTGTCAGAAGTGGGATTTGAACCCACGCCTCCAGAAGAGACGACGACCTGACGCAGCGCCTTAGACACTTCGGCATCCTGACTTGCATTTGTGGACCCTTCCACAGGCCAGACAGCCATGCAAGTGGGGTAACGAAAAGGCATGCCTCCAATTTATTTATCCATTATAAGTACTTCCAACAGATCTTTGAACAATCCATAGAGAGCAGTACCTATGAAGAACTCTTAGACCTTTAAGGCGTACAAAGAGAAAGTGCTATTAACCAGCCACTTGAAAGGCCCAAAGCTGCTTTGAAATTGAGTCAACAGCCACCTCTTGGCTAGCTAAAGCCAATTCAACAAGGAATTTCAATGTCACAACATAGGGTGGAATACGCAAATCTAAGCAGCCCCTGATCACAGCCCTGAGGAAATTGCCGTAAGTGTGCTGGTGTCCAACTGTCTACCAGATGCTAGCATTCTTCCATATTTGCATGGCCTGTCTGGCCAGGGCATACAAGAGCATGACTCTTCCCAGATGAGCTCTTACATGGGTCCTATGCTCATATAGTAAGGACTGCACTTTGTCAGCAAGACTTTATACAACCGAAATATATGAGAAACCCCAGCTCTCTTGACTAGATGAGGACGGAATCAAATCCAGGTGAAGACCAACAGATGCAACTTCCATCAGATGTTAACCTGAAAAAGGAGATTACATCTCCAAAAGTCATGTCAGAAGTGGGATTCGAACCCACGCCTCCAGAGGAGACTTGCGGCCTAAACACAGCGCCTTAGACCACTCGGCCATCCTGACAGTGCAGAGTCTTAAGAAATGTATAAAAGTCACTCAGAAATTTCTGCCTCCATGCAAGCCTGAAATAATTTAAACCTTCAAAACACAAGGTGCAACTTTATGCACAGGACAATAAACACAGAAGGTCACATGTGAAAGCATTTCATTTCACAGGTGTACAATTTTTATGCTTTTAGAATACCTCATACCTCTCACCAGCTATTTAGGGTCCTGTATCCTACTCACAAAATTACCTTGCCTGTGACCTCTCTCTCTACACAAACAACTACTGCACAGGAAGTAGGAAGGCAGAAGGTGGGGCATATTATGCAAATGTATGCTGTCATTGTGCCTTGCAGATTCATGCAGTATTTCTAGATCCTTGCTGGATACAAGAGAGCAGACCTTGTTTCAGATCAACTGTCCCTAGCAGGGAACGTCTGAGCACATGCAGTCTTTTGCTCTCTAGCCCCTGGCCTGGGACTTACCCTCACTGGCTGAGGCGTGAATTTCTGCATACCAACGTTGCATAGATGGTACGTTTGTGGTCGGTTTGGGATGGGTGGGAGGTCAAAAGCAGGGAAAAGTATGTCGCCTTCACTTCTAGTCTCCTCTTCTAGGCCTACCTGCCGTTCACTCACTCTGTCTTTGTTTCATTCTCTCCTTCCTCAACACCCCTTCTCACTCACTCGCTCTATCACTTGTGCTCTTTCCCCTTGCTCTGCATTTCATAGTGGAAACATCTCTTGAATGGAGCATTAGAAAATGAGGTTACATAAAATTAACAATCTACTTATTGGAAACCAAAAATATCACAAGACTGAATGTAACCCATTTCATTAATAAAAGGGACTTTTTAAGCACCCCCCAAAAAACACATAAAACACCACGAGTGCTAGAAGAATATTATACGAGCTTGAAGACAAAATTGGGCAAATTAATTTGCAGTTGAAACTGAAGTTTGTTACTTATTCAGATATTATATGGACTGCCAATTTTTAGCTGAGATTCTAAAAGAACTCAGAGACAAAATGGACTTAAAGTTTTGTCAGAAGTGGGATTCGAACCCACGCCTCCAGGAGAGACTGCGGCCTTAACGCAGGGCCATAGACCACTCGGCCACCCTGACCACATTTGCTTGATCATCTACAGAGAGGGAAAGATATTGTGAACCAAAAAAAGCACACAACTTAGGTCATGAGTGGCTAGAGCAAGAAAAAAACTCACTGCACTTTTCCAAGTAGACAACCATATAAGCCCATGTGAGGGAAATGATCAGATTTTTTCTCTCCCAAGAAAAAAGTAGAGTAAACACACAATTGTCAGAAGTGGGATTTGAACCCAAGCCTCGAGAAGAGACTGCGAACTGAACGCAGCGCCTTAGACCCCTCGGCCATCCTGATTTGCATTTGCGGAACCTTCCACAGGCCAGACAGCCATGCAAGTGGGGTACCGAAAAGGCATGCCCTCAATTTATTTATCCTATTATAAGTACTTCCAACAGATCTTTGAACAATCCATAGAGAGCAGTACCTATGAAGAACTCTTTAGACCTTTAAGGCGTACAAAGAGAAAGTGCTATTAACCAGCCACTTGAACGGCCCAAAGCTGCTTTGAAATTGAGTCAACAGCCACCTCTTGGCTAGCTAAAGCAAATTCAACAAGGAATTTCAATGTCACAACATAGGGTGGAATACGCAAATCTAAGCAGCCCCTGATCACAGCCCTGAGGAAATTGCCGTAAGTGTGCTGGAGTCCAACTGTCTACCAGATGCTAGGCATTCTTCCGAATTTGCATGGCCTGTCTGGCCAGGGCATACAAGAGCATGACTCTTCCAGATGAGCTCTTACATGGGTCCTATGCTCATATAGTAAGGACTGCACTTTGTCAGCAAGACTTTATACAACCGAAATATATGAGAAACCCCAGCTCTCTTGACTAGATGAGGACGGAATCACATCCCAGGTGAAGACCAACAGATGCAACTTCCATCAGATGTTAACCTGAAAAAGGAGATTACATCTCCAAAAGTCATGTCAGAAGTGGGATTCGAACCCACGCCTCCAGAGGAGACTGCGGCCTAAACACAGCGCCTTAGACCACTCGGCCATCCTGACAGTGCAGAGTCTTAATAAATGTATAAAAGTCACTCAGAAATTTCTGCCTCCATGCAAGCCTGAAATAATTTAAACCTTCAAACACAAGGTGCAACTTTATGCACAGGACAATAAACACAGAAGATCACATGTGAAAGCATTTCATTTCACAGGTGTACAATTTTTATGCTTTTAGAATACCTCATACCTCTCACCAGCTATTTAGGGTCCTGTATCCTACTCACAAAATTACCTTGCCTGCGATCTCTCTCTCTACACAAACAACTACTGCACAGGAAGTAGGAAGGCAGAAGGTGGGGCATATTATGCAAATGTATGCTGTCATTGTGCCTTGCAGATTCATGCAGGATTTCTAGATCCTTGCTGGATACAAGAGAGCAGACCTTGTTTCAGATCAACTGTCCCTAGCAGGGAACGTCTGAGCACATGCAGTCTTTTGCTCTCTAGCCCATGGCCTGGGACTTACCCTCACTGGCTGAGGCGTGAATTTCTGCATACCAACGTTGCATAGATGGTACGTTTGTGGTCGGTTTGGGATGGGTGGGAGGTCAAAAGCAGGGAAAAGTATGTCGCCTTCACTTCTAGTCTCCTCTTCTAGGCCTACCTGCCGTTCACTCACTCTGTCTTTGTTTCATTCTCTCCTTCCTCAACACCCCTTCTCACTCACTCGCTCTATCACTTGTGCTCTTTCCCCTTGCTCTGCATTTCATAGTGGAAACATCTCTTGAATGGAGCATTAGAAAATGAGGTTACATAAAATTAACAATCTACTTATTGGAAACCAAAAATATCACAAGACTGAATGTAACCCATTTCATTAATAAAAGGGACTTTTTAAGCACCCCCCAAAAAACACATAAAACACCACGAGTGCTAGAAGAATATTATACGAGCTTGAAGACAGAATTGGGCAAATTAATTTGCAGTTGAAACTGAAGTTTGTTACTTATTCAGATATTATATGCACTGCCAATTTTTAGCTGAGATTCTAAAAGAACTCAGAGACAAAATGGACTTAAAGTTTTGTCAGAAGTGGGATTCGAACCCACGCCTCCAGGAGAGACTGCGGCCTTAACGCAGCGCCTTAGACCACTCGGCCATCCTGACCACATTTGCTTGATCATCTACAGAGAGGGAAAGATATTGTGAACCAAAAAAAGCACACAACTTAGGTCATGAGTGGCTAGAGCAAGAAAAAAACTCACTGCACTTTTCCAAGTAGACAACCATATAAGCCCATGTGAGGGAAATGATCTGATTTTTTCTCTCCCAAGAAAAAAGTAGAGTAAACACACAATTGTCAGAAGTGGGATTTGAACCCACGCCTCCAGAAGAGACTGCGACCTGAACGCAGCGCCTTAGACCACTCGGCCATCCTGACTTGCATTTGTGGAACCTTCCACAGGCCAGACAGCCATGCAAGTGGGGTACCGAAAAGGCATGCCCTCAATTTATTTATCCTATTATAAGTACTTCCAACAGATCTTTGAACAATCCATAGAGAGCAGTACCTATGAAGAACTCTTTAGACCTTTAAGGCGTACAAAGAGAAAGTGCTATTAACCAGCCACTTGAAAGGCCCAAAGCTGCTTTGAAATTGAGTCAACAGCCACCTCTTGGCTAGCTAAAGCAAATTCAACAAGGAATTTCAATGTCACAACATAGGGTGGAATACGCAAATCTAAGCAGCCCCTGATCACAGCCCTGAGGAAATTGCCGTAAGTGTGCTGGAGTCCAACTGTCTACCAGATGCTAGGCATTCTTCCATATTTGCATGGCCTGTCTGGCCAGGGCATACAAGAGCATGAATCTTCCAGATGAGCTCTTACATGGGTCCTATGCTCATATAGTAAGGACTGCACTTTGTCAGCAAGACTTTATACAACCGAAATGTATGAGAAACCCCAGCTCTCTTGACTAGATGAGGACGGAATCACATCCCAGGTGAAGACCAACAGATGCAACTTCCATCAGATGTTAACCTGAAAAAGGAGATTACATCTCCAAAAGTCATGTCAGAAGTGGGATTCGAACCCACGCCTCCAGAGGAGACTGCGGCCTAAACACAGCGCCTTAGACCACTCGGCCATCCTGACAGTGCAGAGTCTTAAGAAATGTATAAAAGTCACTCAGAAATTTCTGCCTCCATGCAAGCCTGAAATAATTTAAACCTTCAAACACAAGGTGCAACTTTATGCACAGGACAATAAACACAGAAGATCACATGTGAAAGCATTTCATTTCACAGGTGTACAATTTTTATGCTTTTAGAATACCTCATACCTCTCACCAGCTATTTAGGGTCCTGTATCCTACTCACAAAATTACCTTGCCTGCGACCTCTCTCTCTACACAAATAACTACTGCACAGGAAGTAGGAAGGCAGAAGGTGGGGCATATTATGCAAATGTATGCTGTCATTGTGCCTTGCAGATTCATGCAGGATTTCTAGATCCTTTCTGGATACAAGAGAGCAGACCTTGTTTCAGATCAACTGTCCCTAGCAGGGAACGTCTGAGCACATGCAGTCTTTTGCTCTCTAGCCCCTGGCCTGGGACTTACCCTCACTGGCTGAGGCGTGAATTTCTGCATACCAACGTTGCATAGATGGTACGTTTGTGTTCGGTTTGGGATGGGTGGGAGGTCAAAAGCAGGGAAAAGTATGTCGCCTTCACTTCTAGTCTCCTCTTCTAGGCCTACCTGCCGTTCACTCACTCTGTCTTTGTTTCATTCTCTCCTTCCTCAACACCCCTTCTCACTCACTCGCTCTATCACTTGTGCTCTTTCCCCTTGCTCTGCATTTCATAGTGGAAACATCTCTTGAATGGAGCATTAGAAAATGAGGTTACATAAAATTAACAATCTACTTATTGGAAACCAAAAATATCACAAGACTGAATGTAACCCATTTCATTAATAAAAGGGACTTTTTAAGCACCCCCCAAAAAACACATAAAACACCACGAGTGCTAGAAGAATATTATACGAGCTTGAAGACAGAATTGGGCAAATGAATTTGCAGTTGAAACTGAAGTTTGTTACTTATTCAGATATTATATGCACTGCCAATTTTTAGCTGAGATTCTAAAAGAACTCAGAGACAAAATGGACTTAAAGTTTTGTCAGAAGTGGGATTCGAACACACGCCTCCAGGAGAGACTGCGGCCTTAACGCAGCGCCTTAGACCACTCGGCCATCCTGACCACATTTGCTTGATCATATACAGAGAGGGAAAGATATTGTGAACCAAAAAAAGCACACATCTTAGGTCATGAGTGGCTAGAGCAAGAAAAAAACTCACTGCACTTTTCCAAGTAGACAACCATATAAGCCCATGTGAGGGAAATGATCAGATTTTTTCTCTCTCAAGAAAAAAGTAGAGTAAACACACAATTGTCAGAAGTGGGATTTGAACCCACGCCTCCAGAAGAGACGACGACCTGAACGCAGCGCCTTAGACCACTCGGCCATCCTGACTTGCATTTGTGGACCCTTCCACAGGCCAGACAGCCATGCAAGTGGGGTAACGAAAAGGCATGCCATCAATTTATTTATCCTATTATAAGTACTTCCAACAGATCTTTGAACAATCCATAGAGAGCAGTACCTATGAAGAACTCTTTAGACCTTTAAGGCGTACAAAGAGAAAGTGCTATTAACCAGCCACTTGAAAGGCCCAAAGCTGCTTTGAAATTGAGTCAACAGCCACCTCTTGGCTAGCTAAAGCCAATTCAACAAGGAATTTCAATGTCACAACATAGGGTGGAATACGCAAATCTAAGCAGCCCCTGATCACAGCCCTGAGGAAATTGCCGTAAGTGTGCTGGAGTCCAACTGTCTACCAGATGCTAGGCATTCTTCCATATTTGCATGGCCTGTCTGGCCAGGGCATACAAGAGCATGACTCTTCCAGATGAGCTCTTACATGGGTCCTATGCTCATATAGTAAGGACTGCACTTTGTCAGCAAGACTTTATACAACCGAAATATATGAGAAACCCCAGCTCTCTTGACTAGATAAGGACGGAATCACATCCCAGGTGAAGACCAACAGATGCAACTTCCATCAGATGTTAACCTGAAAAAGGAGATTACATCTCCAAAAGTCATGTCAGAAGTGGGATTTGAACCCACGCCTCCAGAGGAGACTGCGGCCTAAACACAGCGCCTTAGACCACTCGGCCATCCTGACAGTGTAGAGTCTTAAGAAATGTATAAAAGTCACTCGGAAATTTCTGCCTCCATGCAAGCCTGAAATAATTTAAACCTTCAAACACAAGGTGCAACTTTATGCACAGGACAATAAACACAGAAGATCACATGTGAAAGCATTTCATTTCACAGGTGTACAATTGTTATGCTTTTAGAATACCTCATACCTCTCACCAGCTATTTAGGGTCCTGTATCCTACTCACAAAATTACCTTGCCTGCGACCTCTCTCTCTACACAAACAACTACTGCACAGGAAGTAGGAAGGCAGAAGGTGGGGCATATTATGCAAATGTATGCTGTCATTGTGCCTTGCAGATTCATGCAGGATTTCTAGATCCTTTCTGGATACAAGAGAGCAGACCTTGTTTCAGATCAACTGTCCCTAGCAGGGAACGTCTGAGCACATGCAGTCTTTTGCTCTCTAGCCCCTGGCCTGGGACTTACCCTCACTGGCTGAGGCGTGAATTTCTGCATACCAACGTTGCATAGATGGTACGTTTGTGGTCGGTTTGGGATGGGTGGGAGGTCAAAAGCAGGGAAAAGTATGTCACCTTCACTTCTAGTCTCCTCTTCTAGGCCTACCTGCCGTTCACTCACTCTGTCTTTGTTTCATTCTCTCCTTCCTAAACACCCCTTCTCACTCACTCGCTCTATCACTTGTGCTCTTTCCGCTTGCTCTGCATTTCATAGTGGAAACATCTCTTGAATGGAGCATTAGAAAATGAGGTTACATAAAATTAACAATCTACTTATTGGAAACCAAAAATATCACAAGACTGAATGTAACCCATTTCATTAATAAAAGGGACTTTTTAAGCACCCCCCAAAAAACACATAAAAAACCACGAGTGCTAGAAGAATATTATACGAGCTTGAAGACAGAATTGGGCAAATTAATTTGCAGTTGAAACTGAAGTTTGTTACTTATTCAGATATTATATGCACTGCCAATTTTTAGCTGAGATTCTAAAAGAACTCAGAGACAAAATGGACTTAAAGTTTTGTCAGAAGTGGGATTCGAACCCACGCCTCCAGGAGAGACTGCGGCCTTAACGCAGCGCCTTAGACCACTCGGCCACCCTGACCACATTTGCTTGATCATCTACAGAGAGGGAAAGATATTGTGAACCAAAAAAAGCACACAACTTAGGTCATGAGTGGCTAGAGCAAGAAAAAAACTCACTGCACTTTTCCAAGTAGACAACCATATAAGCCCATGTGAGGGAAATGATCAGATTTTTTCTCTCCCAAGAAAAAAGTAGAGTAAACACACAATTGTCAGAAGTGGGATTTGAACCCATGCCTCGAGAAGAGACTGCGAACTGAACGCAGCGCCTTAGACCACTCGGCCATCCTGATTTGCATTTGCGGAACCTTCCACAGGCCAGACAGCCATGCAAGTGGGGTACCGAAAAGGCATGCCCTCAATTTATTTATCCTATTATAAGTACTTCCAACAGATCTTTGAACAATCCATAGAGAGCAGTACCTATGAAGAACTCTTTAGACCTTTAAGGCGTACAAAGAGAAAGTGCTATTAACCAGCCACTTGAAAGGCCCAAAGCTGCTTTGAAATTGAGTCAACAGCCACCTCTTGGCTAGCTAAAGCAAATTCAACAAGGAATTTCAATGTCACAACATAGGGTGGAATACGCAAATCTAAGCAGCCCCTGATCACAGCCCTGAGGAAATTGCCGTAAGTGTGCTGGAGTCCAACTGTCTACCAGATGCTAGGCATTCTTCCATATTTGCATGGCCTGTCTGGCCAGGGCATACAAGAGCATGAATCTTCCAGATGAGCTCTTACATGGGTCCTATGCTCATATAGTAAGGACTGCACTTTGTCAGCAAGACTTTATACAACCGAAATGTATGAGAAACCCCAGCTCTCTTGACTAGATGAGGACGGAATCACATCCCAGGTGAAGACCAACAGATGCAACTTCCATCAGATGTTAACCTGAAAAAGGAGATTACATCTCCAAAAGTCATGTCAGAAGTGGGATTCGAACCCACGCCTCCAGAGGAGACTGCGGCCTAAACACAGCGCCTTAGACCACTCGGCCATCCTGACAGTGCAGAGTCTTAAGAAATGTATAAAAGTCACTCAGAAATTTCTGCCTCCATGCAAGCCTGAAATAATTTAAACCTTCAAACACAAGGTGCAACTTTATGCACAGGACAATAAACACAGAAGATCACATGTGAAAGCATTTCATTTCACAGGTGTACAATTTTTATGCTTTTAGAATACCTCATACCTCTCACCAGCTATTTAGGGTCCTGTATCCTACTCACAAAATTACCTTGCCTGCGACCTCTCTCTCTACACAAATAACTACTGCACAGGAAGTAGGAAGGCAGAAGGTGGGGCATATTATGCAAATGTATGCTGTCATTGTGCCTTGCAGATTCATGCAGGATTTCTAGATCCTTTCTGGATACAAGAGAGCAGACCTTGTTTCAGATCAACTGTCCCTAGCAGGGAACATCTGAGCACATGCAGTCTTTTGCTCTCTAGCCCCTGGCCTGGGACTTACCCTCACTGGCTGAGGCGTGAATTTCTGCATACCAACGTTGCATAGATGGTACGTTTGTGTTCGGTTTGGGATGGGTGGGAGGTCAAAAGCAGGGAAAAGTATGTCGCCTTCACTTCTAGTCTCCTCTTCTAGGCCTACCTGCCGTTCACTCACTCTGTCTTTGTTTCATTCTCTCCTTCCTCAACACCCCTTCTCACTCACTCGCTCTATCACTTGTGCTCTTTCCCCTTGCTCTGCATTTCATAGTGGAAACATCTCTTGAATGGAGCATTAGAAAATGAGGTTACATAAAATTAACAATCTACTTATTGGAAACCAAAAATATCACAAGACTGAATGTAACCCATTTCATTAATAAAAGGGACTTTTTAAGCACCCCCCAAAAAACACATAAAACACCACGAGTGCTAGAAGAATATTATACGAGCTTGAAGACAGAATTGGGCAAATGAATTTGCAGTTGAAACTGAAGTTTGTTACTTATTCAGATATTATATGCACTGCCAATTTTTAGCTGAGATTCTAAAAGAACTCAGAGACAAAATGGACTTAAAGTTTTGTCAGAAGTGGGATTCGAACACACGCCTCCAGGAGAGACTGCGGCCTTAACGCAGCGCCTTAGACCACTCGGCCATCCTGACCACATTTGCTTGATCATATACAGAGAGGGAAAGATATTGTGAACCAAAAAAAGCACACATCTTAGGTCATGAGTGGCTAGAGCAAGAAAAAAACTCACTGCACTTTTCCAAGTAGACAACCATATAAGCCCATGTGAGGGAAATGATCAGATTTTTTCTCTCTCAAGAAAAAAGTAGAGTAAACACACAATTGTCAGAAGTGGGATTTGAACCCACGCCTCCAGAAGAGACGACGACCTGACGCAGCGCCTTAGACCACTCGGCCATCCTGACTTGCATTTGTGGACCCTTCCACAGGCCAGACAGCCATGCAAGTGGGGTAACGAAAAGGCATGCCCTCAATTTATTTATCCTATTATAAGTACTTCCAACAGATCTTTGAACAATCCATAGAGAGCAGTACCTATGAAGAACTCTTTAGACCTTTAAGGCGTACAAAGAGAAAGTGCTATTAACCAGCCACTTGAAAGGCCCAAAGCTGCTTTGAAATTGAGTCAACAGCCACCTCTTGGCTAGCTAAAGCCAATTCAACAAGGAATTTCAATGTCACAACATAGGGTGGAATACGCAAATCTAAGCAGCCCCTGATCACAGCCCTGAGGAAATTGCCGTAAGTGTGCTGGAGTCCAACTGTCTACCAGATGCTAGGCATTCTTCCATATTTGCATGGCCTGTCTGGCCAGGGCATACAAGAGCATGACTCTTCCAGATGAGCTCTTACATGGGTCCTATGCTCATATAGTAAGGACTGCACTTTGTCAGCAAGACTTTATACAACCGAAATATATGAGAAACCCCAGCTCTCTTGACTAGATGAGGACGGAATCAAATCCCAGGTGAAGACCAACAGATGCAACTTCCATCAGATGTTAACCTGAAAAAGGAGATTACATCTCCAAAAGTCATGTCAGAAGTGGGATTCGAACCCACGCCTCCAGAGGAGACTGCGGCCTAAACACAGCGCCTTAGACCACTCGGCCATCCTGACAGTGCAGAGTCTTAAGAAATGTATAAAAGTCACTCAGAAATTTCTGCCTCCATGCAAGCCTGAAATAATTTAAACCTTCAAACACAAGGTGCAACTTTATGCACAGGACAATAAACACAGAAGGTCACATGTGAAAGCATTTCATTTCACAGGTGTACAATTTTTATGCTTTTAGAATACCTCATACCTCTCACCAGCTATTTAGGGTCCTGTATCCTACTCACAAAATTACCTTGCCTGTGACCTCTCTCTCTACACAAACAACTACTGCACAGGAAGTAGGAAGGCAGAAGGTGGGGCATATTATGCAAATGTATGCTGTCATTGTGCCTTGCAGATTCATGCAGTATTTCTAGATCCTTGCTGGATACAAGAGAGCAGACCTTGTTTCAGATCAACTGTCCCTAGCAGGGAACGTCTGAGCACATGCAGTCTTTTGCTCTCTAGCCCCTGGCCTGGGACTTACCCTCACTGGCTGAGGCGTGAATTTCTGCATACCAACGTTGCATAGATGGTACGTTTGTGGTCGGTTTGGGATGGGTGGGAGGTCAAAAGCAGGGAAAAGTATGTCGCCTTCACTTCTAGTCTCCTCTTCTAGGCCTACCTGCCGTTCACTCACTCTGTCTTTGTTTCATTCTCTCCTTCCTCAACACCCCTTCTCACTCACTCGCTCTATCACTTGTGCTCTTTCCCCTTGCTCTGCATTTCATAGTGGAAACATCTCTTGAATGGAGCATTAGAAAATGAGGTTACATAAAATTAACAATCTACTTATTGGAAACCAAAAATATCACAAGACTGAATGTAACCCATTTCATTAATAAAAGGGACTTTTTAAGCACCCCCCAAAAAACACATAAAACACCACGAGTGCTAGAAGAATATTATACGAGCTTGAAGACAAAATTGGGCAAATTAATTTGCAGTTGAAACTGAAGTTTGTTACTTATTCAGATATTATATGGACTGCCAATTTTTAGCTGAGATTCTAAAAGAACTCAGAGACAAAATGGACTTAAAGTTTTGTCAGAAGTGGGATTCGAACCCACGCCTCCAGGAGAGACTGCGGCCTTAACGCAGGGCCATAGACCACTCGGCCACCCTGACCACATTTGCTTGATCATCTACAGAGAGGGAAAGATATTGTGAACCAAAAAAAGCACACAACTTAGGTCATGAGTGGCTAGAGCAAGAAAAAAACTCACTGCACTTTTCCAAGTAGACAACCATATAAGCCCATGTGAGGGAAATGATCAGATTTTTTCTCTCCCAAGAAAAAAGTAGAGTAAACACACAATTGTCAGAAGTGGGATTTGAACCCAAGCCTCGAGAAGAGACTGCGAACTGAACGCAGCGCCTTAGACCCCTCGGCCATCCTGATTTGCATTTGCGGAACCTTCCACAGGCCAGACAGCCATGCAAGTGGGGTACCGAAAAGGCATGCCCTCAATTTATTTATCCTATTATAAGTACTTCCAACAGATCTTTGAACAATCCATAGAGAGCAGTACCTATGAAGAACTCTTTAGACCTTTAAGGCGTACAAAGAGAAAGTGCTATTAACCAGCCACTTGAACGGCCCAAAGCTGCTTTGAAATTGAGTCAACAGCCACCTCTTGGCTAGCTAAAGCAAATTCAACAAGGAATTTCAATGTCACAACATAGGGTGGAATACGCAAATCTAAGCAGCCCCTGATCACAGCCCTGAGGAAATTGCCGTAAGTGTGCTGGAGTCCAACTGTCTACCAGATGCTAGGCATTCTTCCGAATTTGCATGGCCTGTCTGGCCAGGGCATACAAGAGCATGACTCTTCCAGATGAGCTCTTACATGGGTCCTATGCTCATATAGTAAGGACTGCACTTTGTCAGCAAGACTTTATACAACCGAAATATATGAGAAACCCCAGCTCTCTTGACTAGATGAGGACGGAATCACATCCCAGGTGAAGACCAACAGATGCAACTTCCATCAGATGTTAACCTGAAAAAGGAGATTACATCTCCAAAAGTCATGTCAGAAGTGGGATTCGAACCCACGCCTCCAGAGGAGACTGCGGCCTAAACACAGCGCCTTAGACCACTCGGCCATCCTGACAGTGCAGAGTCTTAATAAATGTATAAAAGTCACTCAGAAATTTCTGCCTCCATGCAAGCCTGAAATAATTTAAACCTTCAAACACAAGGTGCAACTTTATGCACAGGACAATAAACACAGAAGATCACATGTGAAAGCATTTCATTTCACAGGTGTACAATTTTTATGCTTTTAGAATACCTCATACCTCTCACCAGCTATTTAGGGTCCTGTATCCTACTCACAAAATTACCTTGCCTGCGATCTCTCTCTCTACACAAACAACTACTGCACAGGAAGTAGGAAGGCAGAAGGTGGGGCATATTATGCAAATGTATGCTGTCATTGTGCCTTGCAGATTCATGCAGGATTTCTAGATCCTTGCTGGATACAAGAGAGCAGACCTTGTTTCAGATCAACTGTCCCTAGCAGGGAACGTCTGAGCACATGCAGTCTTTTGCTCTCTAGCCCATGGCCTGGGACTTACCCTCACTGGCTGAGGCGTGAATTTCTGCATACCAACGTTGCATAGATGGTACGTTTGTGGTCGGTTTGGGATGGGTGGGAGGTCAAAAGCAGGGAAAAGTATGTCGCCTTCACTTCTAGTCTCCTCTTCTAGGCCTACCTGCCGTTCACTCACTCTGTCTTTGTTTCATTCTCTCCTTCCTCAACACCCCTTCTCACTCACTCGCTCTATCACTTGTGCTCTTTCCCCTTGCTCTGCATTTCATAGTGGAAACATCTCTTGAATGGAGCATTAGAAAATGAGGTTACATAAAATTAACAATCTACTTATTGGAAACCAAAAATATCACAAGACTGAATGTAACCCATTTCATTAATAAAAGGGACTTTTTAAGCACCCCCCAAAAAACACATAAAACACCACGAGTGCTAGAAGAATATTATACGAGCTTGAAGACAGAATTGGGCAAATTAATTTGCAGTTGAAACTGAAGTTTGTTACTTATTCAGATATTATATGCACTGCCAATTTTTAGCTGAGATTCTAAAAGAACTCAGAGACAAAATGGACTTAAAGTTTTGTCAGAAGTGGGATTCGAACCCACGCCTCCAGGAGAGACTGCGGCCTTAACGCAGCGCCTTAGACCACTCGGCCATCCTGACCACATTTGCTTGATCATCTACAGAGAGGGAAAGATATTGTGAACCAAAAAAAGCACACAACTTAGGTCATGAGTGGCTAGAGCAAGAAAAAAACTCACTGCACTTTTCCAAGTAGACAACCATATAAGCCCATGTGAGGGAAATGATCTGATTTTTTCTCTCCCAAGAAAAAAGTAGAGTAAACACACAATTGTCAGAAGTGGGATTTGAACCCACGCCTCCAGAAGAGACTGCGACCTGAACGCAGCGCCTTAGACCACTCGGCCATCCTGACTTGCATTTGTGGAACCTTCCACAGGCCAGACAGCCATGCAAGTGGGGTACCGAAAAGGCATGCCCTCAATTTATTTATCCTATTATAAGTACTTCCAACAGATCTTTGAACAATCCATAGAGAGCAGTACCTATGAAGAACTCTTTAGACCTTTAAGGCGTACAAAGAGAAAGTGCTATTAACCAGCCACTTGAAAGGCCCAAAGCTGCTTTGAAATTGAGTCAACAGCCACCTCTTGGCTAGCTAAAGCAAATTCAACAAGGAATTTCAATGTCACAACATAGGGTGGAATACGCAAATCTAAGCAGCCCCTGATCACAGCCCTGAGGAAATTGCCGTAAGTGTGCTGGAGTCCAACTGTCTACCAGATGCTAGGCATTCTTCCATATTTGCATGGCCTGTCTGGCCAGGGCATACAAGAGCATGAATCTTCCAGATGAGCTCTTACATGGGTCCTATGCTCATATAGTAAGGACTGCACTTTGTCAGCAAGACTTTATACAACCGAAATGTATGAGAAACCCCAGCTCTCTTGACTAGATGAGGACGGAATCACATCCCAGGTGAAGACCAACAGATGCAACTTCCATCAGATGTTAACCTGAAAAAGGAGATTACATCTCCAAAAGTCATGTCAGAAGTGGGATTCGAACCCACGCCTCCAGAGGAGACTGCGGCCTAAACACAGCGCCTTAGACCACTCGGCCATCCTGACAGTGCAGAGTCTTAAGAAATGTATAAAAGTCACTCAGAAATTTCTGCCTCCATGCAAGCCTGAAATAATTTAAACCTTCAAACACAAGGTGCAACTTTATGCACAGGACAATAAACACAGAAGATCACATGTGAAAGCATTTCATTTCACAGGTGTACAATTTTTATGCTTTTAGAATACCTCATACCTCTCACCAGCTATTTAGGGTCCTGTATCCTACTCACAAAATTACCTTGCCTGCGACCTCTCTCTCTACACAAATAACTACTGCACAGGAAGTAGGAAGGCAGAAGGTGGGGCATATTATGCAAATGTATGCTGTCATTGTGCCTTGCAGATTCATGCAGGATTTCTAGATCCTTTCTGGATACAAGAGAGCAGACCTTGTTTCAGATCAACTGTCCCTAGCAGGGAACGTCTGAGCACATGCAGTCTTTTGCTCTCTAGCCCCTGGCCTGGGACTTACCCTCACTGGCTGAGGCGTGAATTTCTGCATACCAACGTTGCATAGATGGTACGTTTGTGTTCGGTTTGGGATGGGTGGGAGGTCAAAAGCAGGGAAAAGTATGTCGCCTTCACTTCTAGTCTCCTCTTCTAGGCCTACCTGCCGTTCACTCACTCTGTCTTTGTTTCATTCTCTCCTTCCTCAACACCCCTTCTCACTCACTCGCTCTATCACTTGTGCTCTTTCCCCTTGCTCTGCATTTCATAGTGGAAACATCTCTTGAATGGAGCATTAGAAAATGAGGTTACATAAAATTAACAATCTACTTATTGGAAACCAAAAATATCACAAGACTGAATGTAACCCATTTCATTAATAAAAGGGACTTTTTAAGCACCCCCCAAAAAACACATAAAACACCACGAGTGCTAGAAGAATATTATACGAGCTTGAAGACAGAATTGGGCAAATGAATTTGCAGTTGAAACTGAAGTTTGTTACTTATTCAGATATTATATGCACTGCCAATTTTTAGCTGAGATTCTAAAAGAACTCAGAGACAAAATGGACTTAAAGTTTTGTCAGAAGTGGGATTCGAACACACGCCTCCAGGAGAGACTGCGGCCTTAACGCAGCGCCTTAGACCACTCGGCCATCCTGACCACATTTGCTTGATCATATACAGAGAGGGAAAGATATTGTGAACCAAAAAAAGCACACATCTTAGGTCATGAGTGGCTAGAGCAAGAAAAAAACTCACTGCACTTTTCCAAGTAGACAACCATATAAGCCCATGTGAGGGAAATGATCAGATTTTTTCTCTCTCAAGAAAAAAGTAGAGTAAACACACAATTGTCAGAAGTGGGATTTGAACCCACGCCTCCAGAAGAGACGACGACCTGAACGCAGCGCCTTAGACCACTCGGCCATCCTGACTTGCATTTGTGGACCCTTCCACAGGCCAGACAGCCATGCAAGTGGGGTAACGAAAAGGCATGCCATCAATTTATTTATCCTATTATAAGTACTTCCAACAGATCTTTGAACAATCCATAGAGAGCAGTACCTATGAAGAACTCTTTAGACCTTTAAGGCGTACAAAGAGAAAGTGCTATTAACCAGCCACTTGAAAGGCCCAAAGCTGCTTTGAAATTGAGTCAACAGCCACCTCTTGGCTAGCTAAAGCCAATTCAACAAGGAATTTCAATGTCACAACATAGGGTGGAATACGCAAATCTAAGCAGCCCCTGATCACAGCCCTGAGGAAATTGCCGTAAGTGTGCTGGAGTCCAACTGTCTACCAGATGCTAGGCATTCTTCCATATTTGCATGGCCTGTCTGGCCAGGGCATACAAGAGCATGACTCTTCCAGATGAGCTCTTACATGGGTCCTATGCTCATATAGTAAGGACTGCACTTTGTCAGCAAGACTTTATACAACCGAAATATATGAGAAACCCCAGCTCTCTTGACTAGATAAGGACGGAATCACATCCCAGGTGAAGACCAACAGATGCAACTTCCATCAGATGTTAACCTGAAAAAGGAGATTACATCTCCAAAAGTCATGTCAGAAGTGGGATTTGAACCCACGCCTCCAGAGGAGACTGCGGCCTAAACACAGCGCCTTAGACCACTCGGCCATCCTGACAGTGTAGAGTCTTAAGAAATGTATAAAAGTCACTCGGAAATTTCTGCCTCCATGCAAGCCTGAAATAATTTAAACCTTCAAACACAAGGTGCAACTTTATGCACAGGACAATAAACACAGAAGATCACATGTGAAAGCATTTCATTTCACAGGTGTACAATTGTTATGCTTTTAGAATACCTCATACCTCTCACCAGCTATTTAGGGTCCTGTATCCTACTCACAAAATTACCTTGCCTGCGACCTCTCTCTCTACACAAACAACTACTGCACAGGAAGTAGGAAGGCAGAAGGTGGGGCATATTATGCAAATGTATGCTGTCATTGTGCCTTGCAGATTCATGCAGGATTTCTAGATCCTTTCTGGATACAAGAGAGCAGACCTTGTTTCAGATCAACTGTCCCTAGCAGGGAACGTCTGAGCACATGCAGTCTTTTGCTCTCTAGCCCCTGGCCTGGGACTTACCCTCACTGGCTGAGGCGTGAATTTCTGCATACCAACGTTGCATAGATGGTACGTTTGTGGTCGGTTTGGGATGGGTGGGAGGTCAAAAGCAGGGAAAAGTATGTCACCTTCACTTCTAGTCTCCTCTTCTAGGCCTACCTGCCGTTCACTCACTCTGTCTTTGTTTCATTCTCTCCTTCCTAAACACCCCTTCTCACTCACTCGCTCTATCACTTGTGCTCTTTCCGCTTGCTCTGCATTTCATAGTGGAAACATCTCTTGAATGGAGCATTAGAAAATGAGGTTACATAAAATTAACAATCTACTTATTGGAAACCAAAAATATCACAAGACTGAATGTAACCCATTTCATTAATAAAAGGGACTTTTTAAGCACCCCCCAAAAAACACATAAAAAACCACGAGTGCTAGAAGAATATTATACGAGCTTGAAGACAGAATTGGGCAAATTAATTTGCAGTTGAAACTGAAGTTTGTTACTTATTCAGATATTATATGCACTGCCAATTTTTAGCTGAGATTCTAAAAGAACTCAGAGACAAAATGGACTTAAAGTTTTGTCAGAAGTGGGATTCGAACCCACGCCTCCAGGAGAGACTGCGGCCTTAACGCAGCGCCTTAGACCACTCGGCCACCCTGACCACATTTGCTTGATCATCTACAGAGAGGGAAAGATATTGTGAACCAAAAAAAGCACACAACTTAGGTCATGAGTGGCTAGAGCAAGAAAAAAACTCACTGCACTTTTCCAAGTAGACAACCATATAAGCCCATGTGAGGGAAATGATCAGATTTTTTCTCTCCCAAGAAAAAAGTAGAGTAAACACACAATTGTCAGAAGTGGGATTTGAACCCATGCCTCGAGAAGAGACTGCGAACTGAACGCAGCGCCTTAGACCACTCGGCCATCCTGATTTGCATTTGCGGAACCTTCCACAGGCCAGACAGCCATGCAAGTGGGGTACCGAAAAGGCATGCCCTCAATTTATTTATCCTATTATAAGTACTTCCAACAGATCTTTGAACAATCCATAGAGAGCAGTACCTATGAAGAACTCTTTAGACCTTTAAGGCGTACAAAGAGAAAGTGCTATTAACCAGCCACTTGAACGGCCCAAAGCTGCTTTGAAATTGAGTCAACAGCCACCTCTTGGCTAGCTAAAGCAAATTCAACAAGGAATTTCAATGTCACAACATAGGGTGGAATACGCAAATCTAAGCAGCCCCTGATCATAGCCCTGAGGAAATTGCCGTAAGTGTGCTGGAGTCCAACTGTCTACCAGATGCTAGGCATTCTTCCATATTTGCATGGCCTGTCTGGCCAGGGCATACAAGAGCATGACTCTTCCAGATGAGCTCTTACATGGGTCCTATGCTCATATAGTAAGGACTGCACTTTGTCAGCAAGACTTTATACAACCGAAATATATGAGAAACCCCAGCTCTCTTGACTAGATGAGGACGGAATCACATCCCAGGTGAAGACCAACAGATGCAACTTCCATCAGATGTTAACCTGAAAAAGGAGATTACATCTCCAAAAGTCATGTCAGAAGTGGGATTCGAACCCACGCCTCCAGAGGAGACTGCGGCCTAAACACAGCGCCTTAGACCACTCGGCCATCCTGACAGTGTAGAGTCTTAAGAAATGTATAAAAGTCACTCAGAAATTTCTGCCTCCATGCAAGCCTGAAATAATTTAAACCTTCAAACACAAGGTGCAACTTTATGCACAGGACAATAAACACAGAAGATCACATGTGAAAGCATTTCATTTCACAGGTGTACAATTTTTATGCTTTTAGAATACCTCATACCTCTCACCAGCTATTTAGGGTCCTGTATCCTACTCACAAAATTACCTTGCCTGCGACCTCTCTCTCTACACAAACAACTACTGCACAGGAAGTAGGAAGGCAGAAGGTGGGGCATATTATGCAAATGTATGCTGTCATTGTGCCTTGCAGATTCATGCAGGATTTCTAGATCCTTTCTGGATACAAGAGAGCAGACCTTGTTTCAGATCAACTGTCCCTAGCAGGGAACGTCTGAGCACATGCAGTCTTTTGCTCTCTAGCCCCTGGCCTGGGACTTACCCTCACTGGCTGAGGCGTGAATTTCTGCATCCCAACGTTGCATAGATGGTACGTTTGTGGTCGGTTTGGGATGGGTGGGAGGTCAAAAGCAGGGAAAAGTATGTCGCCTTCACTTCTAGTCTCCTCTTCTAGGCCTACCTGCCGTTCACTCACTCTGTCTTTGTTTCATTCTCTCCTTCCTAAACACCCCTTCTCACTCACTCGCTCTATCACTTGTGCTCTTTCCCCTTGCTCTGCATTTCATAGTGGAAACATCTCTTGAATGGAGCATTAGAAAATGAGGTTACATAAAATTAACAATCTACTTATTGGAAACCAAAAATATCACAAGACTGAATGTAACCCATTTCATTAATAAAAGGGACTTTTTAAGCACCCCCCAAAAAACACATAAAACACCACGAGTGCTAGAAGAATATTATACGAGCTTGAAGACAGAATTGGGCAAATTAATTTGCAGTTGAAACTGAAGTTTGTTACTTATTCAGATATTATATGCACTGCCAATTTTTAGCTGAGATTCTAAAAGAACTCAGAGACAAAATGGACTTAAAGTTTTGTCAGAAGTGGGATTCGAACCCACGCCTCCAGGAGAGACTGCGGCCTTAACGCAGCGCCTTAGACCACTCGGCCACCCTGACCACATTTGCTTGATCATCTACAGAGAGGGAAAGATATTGTGAACCAAAAAAAGCACACAACTTAGGTCATGAGTGGCTAGAGCAAGAAAAAAACTCACTGCACTTTTCCAAGTAGACAACCATATAAGCCCATGTGAGGGAAATGATCAGATTTTTTCTCTCCCAAGAAAAAAGTAGAGTAAACACACAATTGTCAGAAGTGGGATTTGAACCCACGCCTCGAGAAGAGACTGCGAACTGAACGCAGCTCCTTAGACCACTCGGCCATCCTGATTTGCATTTGCAGAACCTTCCACAGGCCAGACAGCCATGCAAGTGGGGTACCGAAAAGGCATGCCCTCAATTTATTTATCCTATTATAAGTACTTCCAACAGATCTTTGAACAATCCATAGAGAGCAGTACCTATGAAGAACTCTTTAGACCTTTAAGGCGTACAAAGAGAAAGTGCTATTAACCAGCCACTTGAACGGCCCAAAGCTGCTTTGAAATTGAGTCAACAGCCACCTCTTGGCTAGCTAAAGCAAATTCAACAAGGAATTTCAATGTCACAACATAGGGTGGAATACGCAAATCTAAGCAGCCCCTGATCACAGCCCTGAGGAAATTGCCGTAAGTGTGCTGGAGTCCAACTGTCTACCAGATGCTAGGCATTCTTCCATATTTGCATGGCCTGTCTGGCCAGGGCATACAAGAGCATGACTCTTCCAGATGAGCTCTTACATGGGTCCTATGCTCATATAGTAAGGACTGCACTTTGTCAGCAAGACTTTATACAACCGAAATATATGAGAAACCCCAGCTCTCTTGACTAGATGAGGACGGAATCACATCCCAGGTGAAGACCAACAGATGCAACTTCCATCAGATGTTAACCTGAAAAAGGAGATTACATCTCCAAAAGTCATGTCAGAAGTGGGATTCGAACCCACGGCTCCAGAGGAGACTGCGGCCTAAACACAGCGCCTTAGACCACTCGGCCATCCTGACAGTGCAGAGTCTTAAGAAATGTATAAAAGTCACTCAGAAATTTCTGCCTCCATGCAAGCCTGAAATAATTTAAACCTTCAAACACAAGGTGCAACTTTATGCACAGGACAATATACACAGAAGGTCACATGTGAAAGCATTTCATTTCACAGGTGTACAATTTTTATGCTTTTAGAATACCTCATACCTCTCACCAGCTATTTAGGGTCCTGTATCCTACTCACAAAATTACCTTGCCTGTGACCTCTCTCTCTACACAAACAACTACTGCACAGGAAGTAGGAAGGCAGAAGGTGGGGCATATTATGCAAATGTATGCTGTCATTGTGCCTTGCAGATTCATTCAGTATTTCTAGATCCTTGCTGGATACAAGAGAGCAGACCTTGTTTCAGATCAACTGTCCCTAGCAGGGAACGTCTGAGCACATGCAGTCTTTTGCTCTCTAGCCCCTGGCCTGGGACTTACCCTCACTGGCTGAGGCGTGAATTTCTGCATACCAACGTTGCATAGATGGTACGTTTGTGGTCGGTTTGGGATGGGTGGGAGGTCAAAAGCAGGGAAAAGTATGTCGCCTTCACTTCTAGTCTCCTCTTCTAGGCCTACCTGCCGTTCACTCACTCTGTCTTTGTTTCATTCTCTCCTTCCTCAACACCCCTTCTCACTCACTCGCTCTATCACTTGTGCTCTTTCCCCTTGCTCTGCATTTCATAGTGGAAACATCTCTTGAATGGAGCATTAGAAAATGAGGTTACATAAAATTAACAATCTACTTATTGGAAACCAAAAATATCACAAGACTGAATGTAACCCATTTCATTAATAAAAGGGACTTTTTAAGCACCCCCCAAAAAACACATAAAACACCACGAGTGCTAGAAGAATATTATACGAGCTTGAAGACAGAATTGGGCAAATTAATTTGCAGTTGAAACTGAAGTTTGTTACTTATTCAGATATTATATGCACTGCCAATTTTTAGCTGAGATTCTAAAAGAACTCAGAGACAAAATGGACTTAAAGTTTTGTCTGAAGTGGGATTCGAACCCACGCCTCCAGGAGAGACTGCGGCCTTAACGCAGCGCCTTAGACCACTCGGCCATCCTGACCACATTTGCTTGATCATCTACAGAGAGGGAAATATATTGTGAACCAAAAAAAGCACACAACTTAGGTCATGAGTGGCTAGAGCAAGAAAAAAACTCACTGCACTTTTCCAAGTAGACAACCATATAAGCCCATGTGAGGGAAATGATCTGATTTTTTCTCTCTCAAGAAAAAAGTAGAGTAAACACACAATTGTCAGAAGTGGGATTTCAACCCACGCCTCCAGAAGAGACTGCGACCTGAACGCAGCGCCTTAGACCACTCGGCCATCCTGACTTGCATTTGTGGACCCTTCCACAGGCCAGACAGCCATGCAAGTGGGGTACCGAAAAGGCATGCCCTCAATTTATTTATCCTATTATAGGTACTTCCAACAGATCTTTGAACAATCCATAGAGAGCAGTACCTATGAAGAACTCTTTAGACCTTTAAGGCGTACAAAGAGAAAGTGCTATTAACCAGCCACTTGAAAGGCCCAAAGCTGCTTTGAAATTGAGTCAACAGCCACCTCTTGGCTAGCTAAAGCAAATTCAACAAGGAATTTCAATGTCACAACATAGGGTGGAATACGCAAATCTAAGCAGCCCCTGATCACAGCCCTGAGGAAATTGCCGTAAGTGTGCTGGAGTCCAACTGTCCACCAGATGCTAGGCATTCTTCCATATTTGCATGGCCTGTCTGGCCAGGGCATACAAGAGCATGACTCTTCCAGATGAGCTCTTACATGGGTCCTATGCTCATATAGTAAGGACTGCACTTTGTCAGCAAGACTTTATACAACCGAAATATATGAGAAACCCCAGCTCTCTTGACTAGATGAGGACGGAATCACATCCCAGGTGAAGACCAACAGATGCAACTTCCATCAGATGTTAACCTGAAAAAGGAGATTACATCTCCAAAAGTCATGTCAGAAGTGGGATTCGAACCCACGCCTCCAGAGGAGACTGCGGCCTAAACACAGCGCCTTAGACCACTCGGTCATCCTGACAGTGCAGAGTCCTAAGAAATGTATAAAAGTCACTCAGAAATTTCTGCCTCCATGCAAGCCTGAAATAATTTAAACCTTCAAACACAAGGTGCAACTTTATGCACAGGACAATAAACACAGAAGATCACATGTGAAAGCATTTCATTTCACAGGTGTACAATTTTTATGCTTTTAGAATACCTCATACCTCTCACCAGCTATTTAGGGTCCTGTATCCTACTCACAAAATTACCTTGCCTGCGACCACTCTCTCTACACAAACAACTACTGCACAGGAAGTAGGAAGGCAGAAGGTGGGGCATATTATGCAAATGTATGCTGTCATTGTGCCTTGCAGATTCATGCAGGATTTCTAGATCCTTTCTGGATACAAGAGAGCAGACCTTGTTTCAGATCAACTGTCCCTAGCAGGGAACGTCTGAGCACATGCAGTCTTTTGCTCTCTAGCCCCTGGCCTGGGACTTACCCTCACTGGCTGAGGCGTGAATTTCTGCATACCAACGTTGCATAGATGGTACGTTTGTGGTCGGTTTGGGATGGGTGGGAGGTCAAAAGCAGGGAAAAGTATGTCGCCTTCACTTCTAGTCTCCTCTTCTAGGCCTACCTGCCGTTCACTCACTCTGTCTTTGTTTCATTCTCTCCTTCCTCAACACCCCTTCTCACTCACTCGCTCTATCACTTGTGCTCTTTCCCCTTGCTCTGCATTTCATAGTGGAAACATCTCTTGAATGGAGCATTAGAAAATGAGGTTACATAAAATTAACAATCTACTTATTGGAAACCAAAAATATCACAAGACTGAATGTAACCCATTTCATTAATAAAAGGGACTTTTTAAGCACCCCCCAAAAAACACATAAAACACCACGAGTGCTAGAAGAATATTATACGAGCTTGAAGACAGAATTGGGCAAATTAATTTGCAGTTGAAACTGAAGTTTGTTACTTATTCAGATATTATATGCACTGCCAATTTTTAGCTGAGATTCTAAAAGAACTCAGAGACAAAATGGACTTAAAGTTTTGTCAGAAGTGGGATTCGAACCCACGCCTCCAGGAGAGACTGCGGCCTTAACGCAGCGCCTTAGACCACTCGGCCACCCTGACCACATTTGCTTGATCATCTACAGAGAGGGAAAGATATTGTGAACCACAAAAAACAAACAACTTAGGTCATGAGTGGCTAGAGCAAGAAAAAAACTCACTGCACTTTTCCAAGTAGACAACCATATAAGCCCATGTGAGGGAAATGATCAGATTTTTTCTCTCCCAAGAAAAAAGTAGAGTAAACACTCAATTGTCAGAAGTGGGATTTGAACCCACGCCTCCAGAAGAGACTGTGACCTGAACGCAGCGCCTTAGACCACTCGGCCATCCTGACTTGCATTCGTGGAACCTTCCACAGGCCAGACAGCCATGCAAGTGGGATACCGAAAAGGCATGCCCTCAATTTATTTATCCTATTATAAGTACTTCCAACAGATCTTTGAACAATCCATAGAGAGCAGTACCTATGAAGAACTCTTTAGACCTTTAAGGCGTACAAAGAGAAAGTGCTATTAACCAGCCACTTGAAAGGCCCAAAGCTGCTTTGAAATTGAGTCAACAGCCACCTCTTGGCTAGCTAAAGCAAATTCAACAAGGAATTTCAATGTCACAACATAGGGTGGAATACGCAAATCTAAGCAGCCCCTGATCACAGCCCTGAGGAAATTGCCGTAAGTGTGCTGGAGTCCAACTGTCTACCAGATGCTAGGCATTCTTCCATATTTGCATGGCCTGTCTGGCCAGGGCATACAAGAGCATGACTCTTCCAGATGAGCTCTTACATGGGTCCTATGCTCATATAGTAAGGACTGCACTTTGTCAGCAAGACTTTATACAACCGAAATATATGAGAAACCTGTAGTGACATCTTCACAAAGGGGACGAACTCCTTGAAATGGTATTCAGGTATTTATTCGAGATGAACTTCAGGAGAAGCAAAGTGCATGCAGTAACACAAACAGGAACAGCATAAATGAGATCATAGCATTCCTATTCAGTACAGAGCAATGCAGTAGATTCCATTACACATAACAATTCTAACAGCTCTTAAAGTAACATGCAATCACCACACATCCCCCTTCCTTAAAACACAAAAGAAGGAAAAATAAATAATAATCACTGAAGAACAAAATCATCAAATTTGCCAGGAGTTCGAATAGGTCTACCAAAACTGCTAGACTTAACAACACCAGCATTGAGTGAGTCCTGTGCAGACGGAAGGTCGGAAACAACATCTGCAGGATTCTCAAGATGAGGACAAGGATCACCCCTAGTATTCGCATCAGGACAGAGAGGTGCGAGAGAACGATTGAGACACTCAGGAACAGAAGAACTAGTTCCAGGCACAACCGTATCATCAAAAGATTCAACAACATCCCGCACATCCCCCTCCTTTAGATTTGAAAAGACATTCAACAACCAATAATCCCTACATACATGCTCACAGCTTTTTGCAGTAACACCCTGCTTGGCTAAAGCTATGCGACTCATGTGGTGAATGCTTCCATCCTCAAACTGAACGGTGTTCCTCATAACCCTAGTGATACGCATAGGATCTGAGAACCTGGATTCCAATTTCCCAGATTTTCTTCCAGACTTTACTCTGGCCCACTGTCCAACTTTCACAGACACTTCTCTAGTACCATGTTTGCTATCAAAAAACTCCTTATTCTTATCCTGTGAGGCAGTAATGGAGTGTTTAACACGATCAGTATCCCAATGATACCTTTGGCTCCTGCCCATCCAACCTGGATTGATTTTACAATGGGGAAATCTCCCACGCATCAAACCGAAAGGGCTCTCACCAACAGTGTCATGAATGGTAATCCTATATGACCAAATAAGTTTGTTCAATTCATCCTCAAAATTCTTATTAGCTCTTTTTGCCAATTGCAAAACCCCTTTTATAACTCTGTTGACTCTTTCAACGACAGAATTACCCCTAGGGTGATACAAAGCTGTAAACTTCTGTTCAATTCCAATATTGTCCAAAAATACCTTCATAGCCTCAGACTTAAATTGGACGCCATTGTCCGTTAAAATTGAGGCTGGAAAACCCTCTTTCAAGAAACATCCTTCCAGAAATCTAATTACTGCTTTAGTATCCACAACATGAACAATGTCCACTTCCAACCATCTAGAAAAAAGATCAACTAAAACTAAAATATACTTCAAAGAACCATCCTGCCAACAAACAGGTCCAAGAATGTCTAATGCAACACATTCCCAAGGTAAATTAGGACACCCTAAAGACGACAAAGGAGGATTCAAAGTCTTCTGAGTCTTGTCTGCCTGCTCACAACTGAAACATTCACGAACTTTTCTCTCTATATCGATGTCAATTTTAGGCCACCAATACAAAATTTTAATGTTTCTTTTGGTACGAGCTATACCAGGGTGTCCTTCATGGCCAATATCGATAATCTTGTTCCTGATGCCAGATGGGGGAACAATTCTTCCTGCTCTGCAGACAAAATCGCTTTCAACACTTAACTCGTCTCTGACCTCCCAAAATGGCCTTAAATTAGGATCGGCCTTAGATTCATTAGACCATCCACTAACAATTCTCTTCTTGACCTCATGCAAAACTGCGTCATCTTGGTACTCCTTCTGCCAGACTTGTTTAGAAAGACCAGGAACATCATCAAAAACACCAGCCACACAGTAATCCTTCCATGGATCATTGTCTAATTCTCTTAGCGGTAAAGAAAACCGGCTCAAAAAATCAGCTATGACATATTTGGTACCAGGCACATACTTCACATCGTATACATAATCCTGTAATCTCATTGACAATCTAGCAATCCTGGCAGAAGCTCTGGAAAGACCCTCAGTGGTTAGTAGTTTCGTTAAAGGTTTGTGATCAGACCTTAGTAAAAATTTCTTCCCCCATACATATTTTCTGTAATGCTCCATGGCCCACACACATGCCAATGCCTCTCGCTCTATTACCGAATACTTTACTTCGGAAGGTGACAATGAGCGAGAAGCAAAAGCTATAATTACTTCATTTCCTGAACTAGTTACTTGTGTGAGAACACCACCAATGCCAGTAGCACTTGCATCCGTGGTTATAATGGATTCGGCATGAGGATCAAAACCTTGTAGTGATGGTGCCTGTGCAATGTCTCTCTTTATGTTTTCAAACGCTTGTTGGCAAACATCAGTCCATTCAAACACAACCTTGTTTTTCATCAAAAGACGCATATCGTACGTCTTCTGGGAAAAATTATTTACAAACTTCGCATAGAATTCTGCTAAACCCAAAAAGGATCGCAGATCGTCCTTGGATTTGGGTGCAGAAGCTTCAAGAATGGCCTCAACTAATTCTGTCTTGGGTCTGATACCGAAAGTGCCAATCTCATGTCCCAAGTATGTAAGGGACTCTTCTGAGAACTTACATTTGGTTCCTTCAGCCACCAGACCATTGCTTCTAAGTATTTCTAGGACTTCTCTAAGGATAGAGTCATGATGCGTTTTATCTCTCCCCATGATTAAAATATCGTCCTGGAAAAATACGACCTCAGGGATATGGCTGAAGAGATTAGACATCAAACGCTGAAATACTGCAGCGGCTGACGCTAGGCCAAAAGGCATTCGCTTAAACCTATAACAGCCAAAAGGTGTGCAGAAGGATGTCAAATGCCTACTGTTTTTGTCTAAGACTACCTGATGATACGCAGCTGATAAGTCCAGCGTAGAAAACCACTTTGCGTTTCGTGTCAAGGAGAGCATTTCATCAATCCTTGGTAAGGGAAATTGGTCCACCAAAATGTTATTGTTGAGGTATCTTAAATCTACACAGAGACGGGCCTTGCCATTGGACTTGCGAGCTACGACCAAGGGCGAAACCCACTCAGCTGCTTCAACGGGCTCAATAACTTCATTGTCTAACATTTTGTCCAATTCCCCTTTAACTTCATCACGTATTATAAAAGGTATATTTCTAGCTTTATGCACTTTCGGGATTGCACCTTCTTTTAAATGGATACAATGAGTAAAACCTTTGAGTTTTCCCATATGACCCGAAAATACCTCAGGAAACTCCTTAAGTACCCACTTCTTTGTATCTTCAGACTCACATGAAATCAAGACTTGTTCTTTGCTATTGGGGTTAAGAATGATATCTAGGGATTTCTGGTCCTTCCAGCCTAAAACGGATGGACCAACTCTAGCCACATACAACTTTCCGATTGCTTTCCTTTCTTTAAAACGGAAAATTAGTGTTCTAAAACCTAAAAAATCAATGTCATTCCCAGTATAGCTTTCAGCGGCAACATCATTGGTTTCTAACCAAGGGCCTATTTTGTCCACAAACTGATCCCTCCAAACATCTTGTGAAACAATTGTGTAAGGAGATCCGGAATCTGCAGCCACCTGGATGACAATACCTCCTACTGATATTAAACACAACGGTTTAGATGAGGAAGAACCTGTAATGTTTACTACCACATCTTTTCTTTTTATCAGATTAACATGTGAATCATTCTCTGAGGAAGATGAATTGTTATCACTATCTTCTTGAACACAAGCTATTTTGCTTTTGGGTTTTTGTTTCGATTTGCGATTACAAACCCTTGAAAAGTGTCCAATTAAACCACACTCTAAACACTTAGCCGCTTTGGCTGGACATCTCTCATACGTGGCGGAATGCGCATAACTACCACACCTGTAACATACTACACTGCTAAAGGTTTTCTGTTCCTTGTTTTCATACTTTTTTTTGTCAAAACGATTCGGTTTTTTCCTTTCGAATTTTTTCTGACTGGTATAAAAATTACTTTTCTCCACAATCTTACCAACCACTTCTTCCTTTTTATCTTGTGACAAAGTAACTTTAGCACACCTTTCTGATAGTTCAGCTTTTTTCACTAAAGCAATAATATCTTTCAAGCAATTATCACCCTCCACCCACAATTTCTCTTGCAATGCTCTATTTTTAGAGTACATAACAATCTGATCTCTAATCAGATCGTCATGCAACTGCGCAAATTTGCATTTTGCAGCTAACTTTTTCAAACTAGAAACATACTCTTCAATGGACTCATGTTTTTGCTGCTTCCTATGGAAAAAAGAATGTCTGGTGACAGCAATACATACTACAGGAGAAAAATGGTCATCAAGATCTACAATGGCTGCTTTAAACACATCCAAATCTCCATCTGCATTTTGATGTTTGTGCATTTCATTAAAAATACGAAGTCCTTCAGGACCTAAAGAGTACAATAACATTCTTTTTTTCCTTTCAGGAGTAAAGACCCCATTGACGTCTTCTAAGTTCGCTATATAGTTCAAAAAGTACTCCTTCCAGTCTAACCATGACACGACTGGTTCTCCTGGAATTGATAAAAATTCTTTAGGAGAATTAATTTGTAGGTAAGGTAGATGGGTGTCTCTGTTTAAGTTGGTATCTCCTGTTGGATTGGACCTCGAAGGTGTAGCTTCAACAGACATGTTGAAAAAAAAATAATGTCACAGAATACTGCAAATATTTGTAGGTTGCAGGAAAAATAATATGGTCTTTTATTGGTTTTGAAAGAGAACGAAAAGAATGGACTTCAAGTATAAGCTTCACGCTGCATGCACTTTACAGATAATAACAGGAAAAATAAGCTTCTTGAAACACAAATGCGCAATCAAATTGTTGAGGAAAGCGCTTGAAAGATCAATTGAAATAAAGTCATAAATACCCACACGAAGACCGGAGAAAATGTTCCTCGTTTCAGTGGTCGCGTTGCCCTAGCAACCACAAGATGGCGGTGGAGAGCGTGATGACGCTTGTGACGTGGAGGAAAGCACGTAGATGCGCGCTGATGCACTGAGTGTGTGCGCGTGTAGAGCTCAATTGTTCACGGAGACGCTGCTGCGTGCGTGAGAGCGAGGAGCTGTGAAGCCGGTAAGCGTTAATCCTTTTGAAAAAATGCAAAACGCTAATAAACCGAATCACACGCTAAAGCCAGTAAAAGTAGCACACATTTCCCAAAAACGATGAGGTTTTCACCAAAACACATCGTGGTTCTTCTCCCTCGCGTCTTTTAGGTCTTTTAGGTGCTTTCCCCTTCAGAACAATTAGAAGTAGAAGTACACGCGAGAGGTTCACTGACGGGAAACGCTGGAGCCACAACGTTGTGATAATCCCCACACGAAAAAAAAAGAGTCAAAAGGAACATAAAAAATATATAAATGTTCCCTTGAGTTACTCACGATTGTAGTTGAGTAGCAAAACGAAGGTGAACGTTAAAAGAGAAGAAATCGCTGTGGAGGTTGAAATCACAAGTTGTGCCCATCTCGTTGCCAATTCTGTAGTGACATCTTCACAAAGGGGACGAACTCCTTGAAATGGTATTCAGGTATTTATTCGAGATGAACTTCAGGAGAAGCAAAGTGCATGCAGTAACACAAACAGGAACAGCATAAATGAGATCATAGCATTCCTATTCAGTACAGAGCAATGCAGTAGATTCCATTACACATAACAATTCTAACAGCTCTTAAAGTAACATGCAATCACCACAAAACCCCAGCTCTCTTGACTAGATGAGGACGGAATCACATCCCAGGTGAAGACCAACAGATGCAACTTCCATCAGATGTTAACCTGAAAAAGGAGATTACATCTCCAAAAGTCATGTCAGAAGTGGGATTCGAACCCACGCCTCCAGAGAAGACTGCGGCCTAAACACAGCGCCTTAGACCACTCGGCCATCCTGACAGTGTAGAGTCTTAAGAAATGTATAAAAGTCACTCAGAAATTTCTGCCTCCATGCAAGCCTGAAATAATTTAAACCTTCAAACACAAGGTGCAACTTTATGCACAGGACAATAAACACAGAAGATCACATGTGAAAGCATTTCATTTCACAGGTGTACAATTTTTATGCTTTTAGAATACCTCATACCTCTAACCAGCTATTTAGGGTCCTGTATCCTACTCACAAAATTACCTTGCCTGCGACCTCTCTCTCTACACAAACAACTACTGCACAGGAAGTAGGAAGGCAGAAGGTGGGGCATATTATGCAAATGTATGCTGTCATTGTGCCTTGCAGATTCATGCAGGATTTCTAGATCCTTTCTGGATACAAGAGAGCAGACCTTGTTTCAGATCAACTGTCCCTAGCAGGGAACGTCTGAGCACATGCTGTCTTTTGCTCTCTAGCCCCTGGCCTGGGACTTACCCTCACTGGCTGAGGCGTGAATTTCTGCATACCAACGTTGCATAGATGGTACGTTTGTGGTCGGTTTGGGATGGGTGGGAGGTCAAAAGCAGGGAAAAGTATGTCGCCTTCACTTCTAGTCTCCTCTTCTAGGCCTACCTGCCGTTCACTCACTCTGTCTTTGTTTCATTCTCTCCTTCCTCAACACCCCTTCTCACTCACTCGCTCTATCACTTGTGCTCTTTCCCCTTGCTCTGCATTTCATAGTGGAAACATCTCTTGAATGGAGCATTAGAAAATGAGGTTACATAAAATTAACAATCTACTTATTGGAAACCAAAAATATCACAAGACTGAATGTAACCCATTTCATTAATAAAAGGGACTTTTTAAGCACCCCCCAAAAAACACATAAAACACCACGAGTGCTAGAAGAATATTATACGAGCTTGAAGACAGAATTGGGCAAATTAATTTGCAGTTGAAACTGAAGTTTGTTACTTATTCAGATATTATATGCACTGCCAATTTTTAGCTGAGATTCTAAAAGAACTCAGAGACAAAATGGACTTAAAGTTTTGTCAGAAGTGGGATTCGAACCCACGCCTCCAGGAGAGACTGTGGCCTTAACGCAGCGCCTTAGACCACTCGGCCACCCTGACCACATTTGCTTGATCATCTACAGAGAGGGAAAGATATTGTGAACCAAAAAAAGCACACAACTTAGGTCATGAGTGGCTAGAGCAAGAAAAAAACTCACTGCACTTTTCCAAGTAGACAACCATATAAGCCCATGTGAGGGAAATGATCAGATTTTTTCTCTCCCAAGAAAAAAGTAGAGTAAACACACAATTGTCAGAAGTGGGATTTGAACCCACGCCTCGAGAAGAGACTGCGAACTGAACGCAGCGCCTTAGACCACTCGGCCATCCTGATTTGCATTTGCGGAACCTTCCACAGGCCAGACAGCCATGCAAGTGGGGTACCGAAAAGGCATGCCCTCAATTTATTTATCCTATTATAAGTACTTCCAACAGATCTTTGAACAATCCATAGAGAGCAGTACCTATGAAGAACTCTTTAGACCTTTAAGGCGTACAAAGAGAAAGTGCTATTAACCAGCCACTTGAACGGCCCAAAGCTGCTTTGAAATTGAGTCAACAGCCACCTCTTGGCTAGCTAAAGCAAATTCAACAAGGAATTTCAATGTCACAACATAGGGTGGAATACGCAAATCTAAGCAGCCCCTGATCACAGCCCTGAGGAAATTGCCGTAAGTGTGCTGGAGTCCAACTGTCTACCAGATGCTAGGCATTCTTCCATATTTGCATGGCCTGTCTGGCCAGGGCATACAAGAGCATGACTCTTCCAGATGAGCTCTTACATGGGTCCTATGCTCATATAGTAAGGACTGCACTTTGTCAGCAAGACTTTATACAACCGAAATATATGAGAAACCCCAGCTCTCTTGACTAGATGAGGACGGAATCACATCCCAGGTGAAGACCAACAGATGCAACTTCCATCAGATGTTAACCTGAAAAAGGAGATTACATCTCCAAAAGTCATGTCAGAAGTGGGATTCGAACCCACGCCTCCAGAGGAGACTGCGGCCTAAACACAGCGCCTTAGACCACTCGGCCATCCTGACAGTGCAGAGTCTTAAGAAATGTATAAAAGTCACTCAGAAATTTCTGCCTCTATGCAAGCCTGAAATAATTTAAACCTTCAAACACAAGGTGCAACTTTATGCACAGGACAATAAACACAGAAGGTCACATGTGAAAGCATTTCATTTCACAGGTGTACAATTTTTATGCTTTTAGAATACCTCATACCTCTCACCAGCTATTTAGGGTCCTGTATCCTACTCACAAAATTACCTTGCCTGTGACCTCTCTCTCTACACAAACAACTACTGCACAGGAAGTAGGAAGGCAGAAGGTGGGGCATATTATGCAAATGTATGCTGTCATTGTGCCTTGCAGATTCATGCAGTATTTCTAGATCCTTGCTGGATACAAGAGAGCAGACCTTGTTTCAGATCAACTGTCCCTAGCAGGGAACGTCTGAGCACATGCAGTCTTTTGCTCTCTAGCCCCTGGCCTGGGACTTACCCTCACTGGCTGAGGCGTGAATTTCTGCATACCAACGTTGCATAGATGGTACGTTTGTGGTCGGTTTGGGATGGGTGGGAGGTCAAAAGCAGGGAAAAGTATGTCGCCTTCACTTCTAGTCTCCTCTTCTAGGCCTACCTGCCGTTCACTCACTCTGTCTTTGTTTCATTCTCTCCTTCCTCAACACCCCTTCTCACTCACTCGCTCTATCACTTGTGCTCTTTCCCCTTGCTCTGCATTTCATAGTGGAAACATCTCTTGAATGGAGCATTAGAAAATGAGGTTACATAAAATTAACAATCTACTTATTGGAAACCAAAAATATCACAAGACTGAATGTAACCCATTTCATTAATAAAAGGGACTTTTTAAGCACCCCCCAAAAAACACATAAAACACCACGAGTGCTAGAAGAATATTATACGAGCTTGAAGACAGAATTGGGCAAATTCATTTGCAGTTGAAACTGAAGTTTGTTACTTATTCAGATATTATATGCACTGCCAATTTTTAGCTGAGATTCTAAAAGAACTCAGAGACAAAATGGACTTAAAGTTTTGTCAGAAGTGGGATTCGAACCCACGCCTCCAGGAGAGACTGCGGCCTTAACGCAGCGCCTTAGACCACTCGGCCACCCTGACCACATTTGCTTGATCATCTACAGAGAGGGAAAGATATTGTGAACCAGAAAAAACAAACAACTTAGGTCATGAGTGGCTAGAGCAAGAAAAAAACTCACTGCACTTTTCCAAGTAGACAACCATATAAGCCCATGTGAGGGAAATGATCAGATTTTTTCTCTCCCAAGAAAAAAGTAGAGTAAACACACAATTGTCAGAAGTGGGATTTGAACCCACGCCTCGAGAAGAGACTGCGAACTGAACGCAGCGCCTTAGACCACTCGGCCATCCTGATTTGCATTTGCGGAACCTTCCACAGGCCAGACAGCCATGCAAGTGGGGTACCGAAAAGGCATGCCCTCAATTTATTTATCCTATTATAAGTACTTCCAACAGATCTTTGAACAATCCATAGAGAGCAGTACCTATGAAGAACTCTTTAGACCTTTAAGGCGTACAAAGAGAAAGTGCTATTAACCAGCCACTTGAACGGCCCAAAGCTGCTTTGAAATTGAGTCAACAGCCACCTCTTGGCTAGCTAAAGCAAATTCAACAAGGAATTTCAATGTCACAACATAGGGTGGAATACGCAAATCTAAGCAGCCCCTGATCACAGCCCTGAGGAAATTGCCGTAAGTGTGCTGGAGTCCAACTGTCTACCAGATGCTAGGCATTCTTCCATATTTGCATGGCCTGTCTGGCCAGGGCATACAAGAGCATGACTCTTCCAGATGAGCTCTTACATGGGTCCTATGCTCATATAGTAAGGACTGCACTTTGTCAGCAAGACTTTATACAACCGAAATATATGAGAAACCCCAGCTCTCTTGACTAGATGAGGACGGAATCACATCCCAGGTGAAGACCAACAGATGCAACTTCCATCAGATGTTAACCTGAAAAAGGAGATTACATCTCCAAAAGTCATGTCAGAAGTGGGATTCGAACCCACGCCTCCAGAGGAGACTGCGGCCTAAACACAGCGCCTTAGACCACTCGGTCATCCTGACAGTGCAGAGTCTTAAGAAATGTATAAAAGTCACTCAGAAATTTCTGCCTCCATGCAAGCCTGAAATCATTTAAACCTTCAAACACAAGGTGCAACTTTATGCACAGGACAATAAACACAGAAGATCACATGTGAAAGCATTTCATTTCACAGGTGTACAATTTTTATGCTTTTAGAATACCTCATACCTCTCACCAGCTATTTAGGGTCCTGTATCCTACTCACAAAATTACCTTGCCTGCGACCTCTCTCTCTACACAAACAACTACTGCACAGGAAGTAGGAAGGCAGAAGGTGGGGCATATTATGCAAATGTATGCTGTCATTGTGCCTTGCAGATTCATGCAGGATTTCTAGATCCTTTCTGGATACAAGAGAGCAGACCTTGTTTCAGATCAACTGTCCCTAGCAGGGAACGTCTGAGCACATGCAGTCTTTTGCTCTCTAGCCCCTGGCCTGGGACTTACCCTCACTGGCTGAGGCGTGAATTTCTGCATACCAACGTTGCATAGATGGTACGTTTGTGGTCGGTTTGGGATGGGTGGGAGGTCAAAAGCAGGGAAAAGTATGTCGCCTTCACTTCTAGTCTCCTCTTCTAGGCCTACCTGCCGTTCACTCACTCTGTCTTTGTTTCATTCTCTCCTTCCTCAACACCCCTTCTCACTCACTCGCTCTATCACTTGTGCTCTTTCCCCTTGCTCTGCATTTCATAGTGGAAACATCTCTTGAATGGAGCATTAGAAAATGAGGTTACATAAAATTAACAATCTACTTATTGGAAACCAAAAATATCACAAGACTGAATGTAACCCATTTCATTAATAAAAGGGACTTTTTAAGCACCCCCCAAAAAACACATAAAACACCACGAGTGCTAGAAGAATATTATACGAGCTTGAAGACAGAATTGGGCAAATTAATTTGCAGTTGAAACTGAAGTTTGTTACTTATTCAGATATTATATGCACTGCCAATTTTTAGCTGAGATTCTAAAAGAACTCAGAGACAAAATGGACTTAAAGTTTTGTCAGAAGTGGGATTCGAACCCACGCCTCCAGGAGAGACTGCGGCCTTAACGCAGCGCCTTAGACCACTCGGCCATCCTGACCACATTTGCTTGATCATCTACAGAGAGGGGAAGATATTGTGAACCAAAAAAAGCACACATCTTAGGTCATGAGTGGCTAGAGCAAGAAAAAAACTCACTGCACTTTTCCAAGTAGACAACCATATAAGCCCATGTGAGGGAAATGATCTGATTTTTTCTCTCTCAAGAAAAAAGTAGAGTAAACACACAATTGTCAGAAGTGGGATTTGAACAAACGCCTCCAGAAGAGACTGCGACCTGAACGCAGCACCTTAGACCACTCGGCCATCCTGACGTGCATTTGTGGACCCTTCCACAGGCCAGACAGCCATGCAAGTGGGGTACCGAAAAGGCATGCCCTCAATTTATTTATCCTATTATAAGTACTTCCAACAGATCTTTGAACAATCCATAGAGAGCAGTACCTATGAAGAACTCTTTAGACCTTTAAGGCGTACAAAGAGAAAGTGCTATTAACCAGCCACTTGAAAGGCCCAAAGCTGCTTTGAAATTGAGTCAACAGCCACCTCTTGGCTAGCTAAAGCAAATTCAACAAGGAATTTCAATGTCACCACATAGGGTGGAATACGCAAATCTAAGCAGCCCCTGATCACAGCCCTGAGGAAATTGCCATAAGTGTGCTGGAGTCCAACTGTCTACCAGATGCTAGGCATTCTTCCATATTTGCATGGCCTGTCTGGCCAGGGCATACAAGAGCATGACTCTTCCAGATGAGCTCTTACATGGGTCCTATGCTCATATAGTAAGGACTGCACTTTGTCAGCAAGACTTTATACAACCGAAATATATGAGAAACCCCAGCTCTCTTGACTAGATGAGGACGGAATCACATCCCAGGTGAAGACCAACAGATGCAACTTCCATCAGATGTTAACCTGAAAAAGGAGATTACATCTCCAAAAGTCATGTCAGAAGTGGGATTCGAACCCACGCCTCCAGAGGAGACTGCGGCCTAAACACAGCGCCTTAGACCACTCGGTCATCCTGACAGTGCAGAGTCTTAAGAAATGTATAAAAGTCACTCAGAAATTTCTGCCTCCATGCAAGCCTGAAATAATTTAAACCTTCAAACACAAGGTGCAACTTTATGCACAGGACAATAAACACAGAAGATCACATGTGAAAGCATTTCATTTCACAGGTGTACAATTTTTATGCTTTTAGAATACCTCATACCTCTCACCAGCTATTTAGGGTCCTGTATCCTACTCACAAAATTACCTTGCCTGCGACCTCTCTCTCTACACAAACAACTACTGCACAGGAAGTAGGAAGGCAGAAGGTGGGGCATATTATGCAAATGTATGCTGTCATTGTGCCTTGCAGATTCATGCAGGATTTCTAGATCCTTTCTGGATACAAGAGAGCAGACCTTGTTTCAGATCAACTGTCCCTAGCAGGGAACGTCTGAGCACATGCAGTCTTTTGCTCTCTAGCCCCTGGCCTGGGACTTACCCTCACTGGCTGAGGCGTGAATTTCTGCATACCAACGTTGCATAGATGGTACGTTTGTGGTCGGTTTGGGATGGGTGGGAGGTCAAAAGCAGGGAAAAGTATGTCGCCTTCACTTCTAGTCTCCTCTTCTAGGCCTACCTGCCGTTCACTCACTCTGTCTTTGTTTCATTCTCTCCTTCCTCAACACCCCTTCTCACTCACTCGCTCTATCACTTGTGCTCTTTCCCCTTGCTCTGCATTTCATAGTGGAAACATCTCTTGAATGGAGCATTAGAAAATGAGGTTACATAAAATTAACAATCTACTTATTGGAAACCAAAAATATCACAAGACTGAATGTAACCCATTTCATTAATAAAAGGGACTTTTTAAGCACCCCCCAAAAAACACATAAAACACCACGAGTGCTAGAAGAATATTATACGAGCTTGAAGACAGAATTGCGCAAATTAATTTGCAGTTGAAACTGAAGTTTGTTACTTATTCAGATATTATATGCACTGCCAATTTTTAGCTGAGATTCTAAAAGAACTCAGAGACAAAATGGACTTAAAGTTTTGTCAGAAGTGGGATTCGAACCCACGCCTCCAGGAGAGACTGCGGCCTTAACGCAGCGCCTTAGACCACTCGGCCACCCTGACCACATTTGCTTGATCATCTACAGAGAGGGAAAGATATTGTGAACCAGAAAAAACAAACAACTTAGGTCATGAGTGGCTAGAGCAAGAAAAAAACTCACTGCACTTTTCCAAGTAGACAACCATATAAGCCCATGTGAGGGAAATGATCAGATTTTTTCTCTCCCAAGAAAAAAGTAGAGTAAACACACAATTGTCAGAAGTGGGATTTGATCCCACGCCTCCAGAAGAGACTGTGACCTGAACGCAGCACCTTAGACCACTCGGCCATCCTGACTTGCATTTGTGGAACCTTCCACAGGCCAGACAGCCATGCAAGTGGGGTACCGAAAAGGCATGCCCTCAATTTATTTATCCTATTATAAGTACTTCCAACAGTTCTTTGAACAATCCATAGAGAGCAGTACCTATGAAGAACTCTTTAGACCTTTAAGGCGTACAAAGAGAAAGTGCTATTAACCAGCCACTTGAAAGGCCCAAAGCTGCTTTGAAATTGAGTCAACAGCCACCTCTTGGGTAGCTAAAGCAAATTCAACAAGGAATTTCAATGTCACAACATAGGGTGGAATACGCAAATCTAAGCAGCCCCTGATCACAGCCCTGAGGAAATTGCCGTAAGTGTGCTGGAGTCCAACTGTCTACCAGATGCTAGGCATTCTTCCATATTTGCATGGCCTGTCTGGCCAGGGCATACAAGAGCATGACTCTTCCAGATGAGCTCTTACATGGGTCCTATGCTCATATAGTAAGGACTGCGCTTTGTCAGCAAGACTTTATACAACCGAAATATATGAGAAACCCCAGCTCTCTTGACTAGATGAGGACAGAATCACATCCCAGGTGAAGACCAACAGATGCAACTTCCATCAGATGTTAACCTGAAAAAGGAGATTACATCTCCAAAAGTCATGTCAGAAGTGGGATTCGAACCCACGCCTCCAGAGGAGACTTCGGCCTAAACACAGCGCCTTAGACCACTCAGCCATCCTGACAGTGTAGAGTCTTTAAAAATGTATAAAAGTCACTCAGAAATTTCTGCCTCCATGCAAGCCTGAAATAATTTAAACCTTCAAACACAAGGTGCAACTTTATGCACAGGACAATAAACACAGAAGATCACATGTGAAAGCATTTCATTTCACAGGTGTACAATTTTTATGCTTTTAGAATACCTCATACCTCTCACCAGCTATTTAGGGTCCTGTATCCTACTCACAAAATTACCTTGCCTGCGATCTCTCTCTCTACACAAACAACTACTGCACATGAAGTAGGAAGGCAGAAGGTGCGGCATATTATGCAAATGTATGCTGTCATTGTGCCTTGCAGATTCATGCAGGATTTCTAGATCCTTTCTGGATACAAGAGAGCAGACCTTGTTTCAGATCAACTGTCCCTAGCAGGGAACGTCTGAGCACATGCAGTCTTTTGCTCTCAAGCCCCTGGCCTGGGACTTACCCTCACTGGCTGAGGCGTGAATTTCTGCATACCAACGTTGCATAGATGGTACGTTTGTGGTCGGTTTGGGATGGGTGGGAGGTCAAAAGCAGGGAAAAGTATGTCGCCTTCACTTCTAGTCTCCTCTTCTAGGCCTACCTGCCGTTCACTCACTCTGTCTTTGTTTCATTCTCTCCTTCCTCAACACCCCTTCTCACTCACTCGCTCTATCACTTGTGCTCTTTCCCCTTGCTCTGCATTTCATAGTGGAAACATCTCTTGAATGGAGCATTAGAAAATGAGGTTACATAAAATTAACAATCTACTTATTGGAAACTAAAAATATCACAAGACTGAATGTAACCCATTTCATTAATAAAAGGGACTTTTTAAGCACCCCCCAAAAAACACATAAAACACCACGAGTGCTAGAAGAATATTATACGAGCTTGAAGACAGAATTGGGCAAATTAATTTGCAGTTGAAACTGAAGTTTGTTACTTATTCAGATATTATATGCACTGCCAATTTTTAGCTGAGATTCTAAAAGAACTCAGAGACAAAATGGACTTAAAGTTTTGTCAGAAGTGGGATTCGAACCCACGCCTCCAGGAGAGACTGCAGCTTTAACGCAGCGCCTTAGACCACTCGGCCATCCTGACCACATTTGCTTGATCATCTACAGAGAGGGAAAGATATTGTGAACCAAAAAAAGCACACAACTTAGGTCATGAGTGGCTAGAGCAAGAAAAAAACTCACTGCACTTTTCCAAGTAGACAACCATATAAGCCCATGTGAGGGAAATGATCTGATTTTTTCTCTCCCAAGAAAAAAGTAGAGTAAACACACGATTGTCAGAAGTGGGATTTGAACCCACGCCTCCAGAAGAGACTGCGACCTGAACGCAGCGCCTTAGACCACTCGGCCATCCTGACTTGCATTTGTGGAACCTTCCACAGGCCAGACAGCCATGCAAGTGGGGTACCGAAAAGGCATGCCCTCAATTTATTTATCCTATTATAAGTACTTCCAACAGATCTTTGAACAATCCATAGAGAGCAGTACCTATGAAGAACTCTTTAGACCTTTAAGGCGTACAAAGAGAAAGTGCTATTAACCAGCCACTTGAAAGGCCCAAAGCTGCTTTGAAATTGAGTCAACAGCCACCTCTTGGCTAAATAAAGCAAATTCAACAAGGAATTTCAATGTCACAACATAGGGTGGAATACGCAAATCTAAGCAGCCCCTGATCACAGCCCTGAGGAAATTGCCGTAAGTGTGCTGGAGTCCAACTGTCTACCAGATGCTAGGCATTCTTCCATATTTGCATGGCCTGTCTGGCCAGGGCATACAAGAGCATGACTCTTCCAGATGAGCTCTTACATGGGTCCTATGCTCATATAGTAAGGACTGCACTTTGTCAGCAAGACTTTATACAACCGAAATATATGAGAAACCTGTAGTGACATCTTCACAAAGGGGACGAACTCCTTGAAATGGTATTCAGGTATTTATTCGAGATGAACTTCAGGAGAAGCAAAGTGCATGCAGTAACACAAACAGGAACAGCATAAATGAGATCATAGCATTCCTATTCAGTACAGAGCAATGCAGTAGATTCCATTACACATAACAATTCTAACAGCTCTTAAAGTAACATGCAATCACCACACATCCCCCTTCCTTAAAACACAAAAGAAGGAAAAATAAATAATAATCACTGAAGAACAAAATCATCAAATTTGCCAGGAGTTCGAATAGGTCTACCAAAACTGCTAGACTTAACAACACCAGCATTGAGTGAGTCCTGTGCAGACGGAAGGTCGGAAACAACATCTGCAGGATTCTCAAGATGAGGACAAGGATCACCCCTAGTATTCGCATCAGGACAGAGAGGTGCGAGAGAACGATTGAGACACTCAGGAACAGAAGAACTAGTTCCAGGCACAACCGTATCATCAAAAGATTCAACAACATCCCGCACATCCCCCTCCTTTAGATTTGAAAAGACATTCAACAACCAATAATCCCTACATACATGCTCACAGCTTTTTGCAGTAACACCCTGCTTGGCTAAAGCTATGCGACTCATGTGGTGAATGCTTCCATCCTCAAACTGAACGGTGTTCCTCATAACCCTAGTGATACGCATAGGATCTGAGAACCTGGATTCCAATTTCCCAGATTTTCTTCCAGACTTTACTCTGGCCCACTGTCCAACTTTCACAGACACTTCTCTAGTACCATGTTTGCTATCAAAAAACTCCTTATTCTTATCCTGTGAGGCAGTAATGGAGTGTTTAACACGATCAGTATCCCAATGATACCTTTGGCTCCTGCCCATCCAACCTGGATTGATTTTACAATGGGGAAATCTCCCACGCATCAAACCGAAAGGGCTCTCACCAACAGTGTCATGAATGGTAATCCTATATGACCAAATAAGTTTGTTCAATTCATCCTCAAAATTCTTATTAGCTCTTTTTGCCAATTGCAAAACCCCTTTTATAACTCTGTTGACTCTTTCAACGACAGAATTACCCCTAGGGTGATACAAAGCTGTAAACTTCTGTTCAATTCCAATATTGTCCAAAAATACCTTCATAGCCTCAGACTTAAATTGGACGCCATTGTCCGTTAAAATTGAGGCTGGAAAACCCTCTTTCAAGAAACATCCTTCCAGAAATCTAATTACTGCTTTAGTATCCACAACATGAACAATGTCCACTTCCAACCATCTAGAAAAAAGATCAACTAAAACTAAAATATACTTCAAAGAACCATCCTGCCAACAAACAGGTCCAAGAATGTCTAATGCAACACATTCCCAAGGTAAATTAGGACACCCTAAAGACGACAAAGGAGGATTCAAAGTCTTCTGAGTCTTGTCTGCCTGCTCACAACTGAAACATTCACGAACTTTTCTCTCTATATCGATGTCAATTTTAGGCCACCAATACAAAATTTTAATGTTTCTTTTGGTACGAGCTATACCAGGGTGTCCTTCATGGCCAATATCGATAATCTTGTTCCTGATGCCAGATGGGGGAACAATTCTTCCTGCTCTGCAGACAAAATCGCTTTCAACACTTAACTCGTCTCTGACCTCCCAAAATGGCCTTAAATTAGGATCGGCCTTAGATTCATTAGACCATCCACTAACAATTCTCTTCTTGACCTCATGCAAAACTGCGTCATCTTGGTACTCCTTCTGCCAGACTTGTTTAGAAAGACCAGGAACATCATCAAAAACACCAGCCACACAGTAATCCTTCCATGGATCATTGTCTAATTCTCTTAGCGGTAAAGAAAACCGGCTCAAAAAATCAGCTATGACATATTTGGTACCAGGCACATACTTCACATCGTATACATAATCCTGTAATCTCATTGACAATCTAGCAATCCTGGCAGAAGCTCTGGAAAGACCCTCAGTGGTTAGTAGTTTCGTTAAAGGTTTGTGATCAGACCTTAGTAAAAATTTCTTCCCCCATACATATTTTCTGTAATGCTCCATGGCCCACACACATGCCAATGCCTCTCGCTCTATTACCGAATACTTTACTTCGGAAGGTGACAATGAGCGAGAAGCAAAAGCTATAATTACTTCATTTCCTGAACTAGTTACTTGTGTGAGAACACCACCAATGCCAGTAGCACTTGCATCCGTGGTTATAATGGATTCGGCATGAGGATCAAAACCTTGTAGTGATGGTGCCTGTGCAATGTCTCTCTTTATGTTTTCAAACGCTTGTTGGCAAACATCAGTCCATTCAAACACAACCTTGTTTTTCATCAAAAGACGCATATCGTACGTCTTCTGGGAAAAATTATTTACAAACTTCGCATAGAATTCTGCTAAACCCAAAAAGGATCGCAGATCGTCCTTGGATTTGGGTGCAGAAGCTTCAAGAATGGCCTCAACTAATTCTGTCTTGGGTCTGATACCGAAAGTGCCAATCTCATGTCCCAAGTATGTAAGGGACTCTTCTGAGAACTTACATTTGGTTCCTTCAGCCACCAGACCATTGCTTCTAAGTATTTCTAGGACTTCTCTAAGGATAGAGTCATGATGCGTTTTATCTCTCCCCATGATTAAAATATCGTCCTGGAAAAATACGACCTCAGGGATATGGCTGAAGAGATTAGACATCAAACGCTGAAATACTGCAGCGGCTGACGCTAGGCCAAAAGGCATTCGCTTAAACCTATAACAGCCAAAAGGTGTGCAGAAGGATGTCAAATGCCTACTGTTTTTGTCTAAGACTACCTGATGATACGCAGCTGATAAGTCCAGCGTAGAAAACCACTTTGCGTTTCGTGTCAAGGAGAGCATTTCATCAATCCTTGGTAAGGGAAATTGGTCCACCAAAATGTTATTGTTGAGGTATCTTAAATCTACACAGAGACGGGCCTTGCCATTGGACTTGCGAGCTACGACCAAGGGCGAAACCCACTCAGCTGCTTCAACGGGCTCAATAACTTCATTGTCTAACATTTTGTCCAATTCCCCTTTAACTTCATCACGTATTATAAAAGGTATATTTCTAGCTTTATGCACTTTCGGGATTGCACCTTCTTTTAAATGGATACAATGAGTAAAACCTTTGAGTTTTCCCATATGACCCGAAAATACCTCAGGAAACTCCTTAAGTACCCACTTCTTTGTATCTTCAGACTCACATGAAATCAAGACTTGTTCTTTGCTATTGGGGTTAAGAATGATATCTAGGGATTTCTGGTCCTTCCAGCCTAAAACGGATGGACCAACTCTAGCCACATACAACTTTCCGATTGCTTTCCTTTCTTTAAAACGGAAAATTAGTGTTCTAAAACCTAAAAAATCAATGTCATTCCCAGTATAGCTTTCAGCGGCAACATCATTGGTTTCTAACCAAGGGCCTATTTTGTCCACAAACTGATCCCTCCAAACATCTTGTGAAACAATTGTGTAAGGAGATCCGGAATCTGCAGCCACCTGGATGACAATACCTCCTACTGATATTAAACACAACGGTTTAGATGAGGAAGAACCTGTAATGTTTACTACCACATCTTTTCTTTTTATCAGATTAACATGTGAATCATTCTCTGAGGAAGATGAATTGTTATCACTATCTTCTTGAACACAAGCTATTTTGCTTTTGGGTTTTTGTTTCGATTTGCGATTACAAACCCTTGAAAAGTGTCCAATTAAACCACACTCTAAACACTTAGCCGCTTTGGCTGGACATCTCTCATACGTGGCGGAATGCGCATAACTACCACACCTGTAACATACTACACTGCTAAAGGTTTTCTGTTCCTTGTTTTCATACTTTTTTTTGTCAAAACGATTCGGTTTTTTCCTTTCGAATTTTTTCTGACTGGTATAAAAATTACTTTTCTCCACAATCTTACCAACCACTTCTTCCTTTTTATCTTGTGACAAAGTAACTTTAGCACACCTTTCTGATAGTTCAGCTTTTTTCACTAAAGCAATAATATCTTTCAAGCAATTATCACCCTCCACCCACAATTTCTCTTGCAATGCTCTATTTTTAGAGTACATAACAATCTGATCTCTAATCAGATCGTCATGCAACTGCGCAAATTTGCATTTTGCAGCTAACGTTTTCAAACTAGAAACATACTCTTCAATGGACTCATGTTTTTGCTGCTTCCTATGGAAAAAAGAATGTCTGGTGACAGCAATACATACTACAGGAGAAAAATGGTCATCAAGATCTACAATGGCTGCTTTAAACACATCCAAATCTCCATCTGCATTTTGATGTTTGTGCATTTCATTAAAAATACGAAGTCCTTCAGGACCTAAAGAGTACAATAACATTCTTTTTTTCCTTTCAGGAGTAAAGACCCCATTGACGTCTTCTAAGTTCGCTATATAGTTCAAAAAGTACTCCTTCCAGTCTAACCATGACACGACTGGTTCTCCTGGAATTGATAAAAATTCTTTAGGAGAATTAATTTGTAGGTAAGGTAGATGGGTGTCTCTGTTTAAGTTGGTATCTCCTGTTGGATTGGACCTCGAAGGTGTAGCTTCAACAGACATGTTGAAAAAAAAATAATGTCACAGAATACTGCAAATATTTGTAGGTTGCAGGAAAAATAATATGGTCTTTTATTGGTTTTGAAAGAGAACGAAAAGAATGGACTTCAAGTATAAGCTTCACGCTGCATGCACTTTACAGATAATAACAGGAAAAATAAGCTTCTTGAAACACAAATGCGCAATCAAATTGTTGAGGAAAGCGCTTGAAAGATCAATTGAAATAAAGTCATAAATACCCACACGAAGACCGGAGAAAATGTTCCTCGTTTCAGTGGTCGCGTTGCCCTAGCAACCACAAGATGGCGGTGGAGAGCGTGATGACGCTTGTGACGTGGAGGAAAGCACGTAGATGCGCGCTGATGCACTGAGTGTGTGCGCGTGTAGAGCTCAATTGTTCACGGAGACGCTGCTGCGTGCGTGAGAGCGAGGAGCTGTGAAGCCGGTAAGCGTTAATCCTTTTGAAAAAATGCAAAACGCTAATAAACCGAATCACACGCTAAAGCCAGTAAAAGTAGCACACATTTCCCAAAAACGATGAGGTTTTCACCAAAACACATCGTGGTTCTTCTCCCTCGCGTCTTTTAGGTCTTTTAGGTGCTTTCCCCTTCAGAACAATTAGAAGTAGAAGTACACGCGAGAGGTTCACTGACGGGAAACGCTGGAGCCACAACGTTGTGATAATCCCCACACGAAAAAAAAAGAGTCAAAAGGAACATAAAAAATATATAAATGTTCCCTTGAGTTACTCACGATTGTAGTTGAGTAGCAAAACGAAGGTGAACGTTAAAAGAGAAGAAATCGCTGTGGAGGTTGAAATCACAAGTTGTGCCCATCTCGTTGCCAATTCTGTAGTGACATCTTCACAAAGGGGACGAACTCCTTGAAATGGTATTCAGGTATTTATTCGAGATGAACTTCAGGAGAAGCAAAGTGCATGCAGTAACACAAACAGGAACAGCATAAATGAGATCATAGCATTCCTATTCAGTACAGAGCAATGCAGTAGATTCCATTACACATAACAATTCTAACAGCTCTTAAAGTAACATGCAATCACCACAAAACCCCAGCTCTCTTGACTAGATGAGGACGGAATCACATCCCAGGTGAAGACCAACAGATGCAACTTCCATCAGATGTTAACCTGAAAAAGGAGATTACATCTCCAAAAGTCATGTCAGAAGTGGGATTCGAACCCACGCCTCCAGAGAAGACTGCGGCCTAAACACAGCACCTTAGACCACTCGGCCATCCTGACAGTGTAGAGTCTTAAGAAATGTATAAAAGTCACTCAGAAATTTCTGCCTCCATGCAAGCCTGAAATAATTTAAACCTTCAAACACAAGGTGCAACTTTATGCACAGGACAATAAACACAGAAGATCACATGTGAAAGCATTTCATTTCACAGGTGTACAATTTTTATGCTTTTAGAATACCTCATACCTCTAACCAGCTATTTAGGGTCCTGTATCCTACTCACAAAATTACCTTGCCTGCGACCTCTCTCTCTACACAAACAACTACTGCACAGGAAGTAGGAAGGCAGAAGGTGGGGCATATTATGCAAATGTATGCTGTCATTGTGCCTTGCAGATTCATGCAGGATTTCTAGATCCTTTCTGGATACAAGAGAGCAGACCTTGTTTCAGATCAACTGTCCCTAGCAGGGAACGTCTGAGCACATGCTGTCTTTTGCTCTCTAGCCCCTGGCCTGGGACTTACCCTCACTGGCTGAGGCGTGAATTTCTGCATACCAACGTTGCATAGATGGTACGTTTGTGGTCGGTTTGGGATGGGTGGGAGGTCAAAAGCAGGGAAAAGTATGTCGCCTTCACTTCTAGTCTCCTCTTCTAGGCCTACCTGCCGTTCACTCACTCTGTCTTTGTTTCATTCTCTCCTTCCTCAACACCCCTTCTCACTCACTCGCTCTATCACTTGTGCTCTTTCCCCTTGCTCTGCATTTCATAGTGGAAACATCTCTTGAATGGAGCATTAGAAAATGAGGTTACATAAAATTAACAATCTACTTATTGGAAACCAAAAATATCACAAGACTGAATGTAACCCATTTCATTAATAAAAGGGACTTTTTAAGCACCCCCCAAAAAACACATAAAACACCACGAGTGCTAGAAGAATATTATACGAGCTTGAAGACAGAATTGGGCAAATTAATTTGCAGTTGAAACTGAAGTTTGTTACTTATTCAGATATTATATGCACTGCCAATTTTTAGCTGAGATTCTAAAAGAACTCAGAGACAAAATGGACTTAAAGTTTTGTCAGAAGTGGGATTCGAACCCACGCCTCCAGGAGAGACTGTGGCCTTAACGCAGCGCCTTAGACCACTCGGCCACCCTGACCACATTTGCTTGATCATCTACAGAGAGGGAAAGATATTGTGAACCAAAAAAAGCACACAACTTAGGTCATGAGTGGCTAGAGCAAGAAAAAAACTCACTGCACTTTTCCAAGTAGACAACCATATAAGCCCATGTGAGGGAAATGATCAGATTTTTTCTCTCCCAAGAAAAAAGTAGAGTAAACACACAATTGTCAGAAGTGGGATTTGAACCCACGCCTCGAGAAGAGACTGCGAACTGAACGCAGCGCCTTAGACCACTCGGCCATCCTGATTTGCATTTGCGGAACCTTCCACAGGCCAGACAGCCATGCAAGTGGGGTACCGAAAAGGCATGCCCTCAATTTATTTATCCTATTATAAGTACTTCCAACAGATCTTTGAACAATCCATAGAGAGCAGTACCTATGAAGAACTCTTTAGACCTTTAAGGCGTACAAAGAGAAAGTGCTATTAACCAGCCACTTGAACGGCCCAAAGCTGCTTTGAAATTGAGTCAACAGCCACCTCTTGGCTAGCTAAAGCAAATTCAACAAGGAATTTCAATGTCACAACATAGGGTGGAATACGCAAATCTAAGCAGCCCCTGATCACAGCCCTGAGGAAATTGCCGTAAGTGTGCTGGAGTCCAACTGTCTACCAGATGCTAGGCATTCTTCCATATTTGCATGGCCTGTCTGGCCAGGGCATACAAGAGCATGACTCTTCCAGATGAGCTCTTACATGGGTCCTATGCTCATATAGTAAGGACTGCACTTTGTCAGCAAGACTTTATACAACCGAAATATATGAGAAACCCCAGCTCTCTTGACTAGATGAGGACGGAATCACATCCCAGGTGAAGACCAACAGATGCAACTTCCATCAGATGTTAACCTGAAAAAGGAGATTACATCTCCAAAAGTCATGTCAGAAGTGGGATTCGAACCCACGCCTCCAGAGGAGACTGCGGCCTAAACACAGCGCCTTAGACCACTCGGCCATCCTGACAGTGCAGAGTCTTAAGAAATGTATAAAAGTCACTCAGAAATTTCTGCCTCTATGCAAGCCTGAAATAATTTAAACCTTCAAACACAAGGTGCAACTTTATGCACAGGACAATAAACACAGAAGGTCACATGTGAAAGCATTTCATTTCACAGGTGTACAATTTTTATGCTTTTAGAATACCTCATACCTCTCACCAGCTATTTAGGGTCCTGTATCCTACTCACAAAATTACCTTGCCTGTGACCTCTCTCTCTACACAAACAACTACTGCACAGGAAGTAGGAAGGCAGAAGGTGGGGCATATTATGCAAATGTATGCTGTCATTGTGCCTTGCAGATTCATGCAGTATTTCTAGATCCTTGCTGGATACAAGAGAGCAGACCTTGTTTCAGATCAACTGTCCCTAGCAGGGAACGTCTGAGCACATGCAGTCTTTTGCTCTCTAGCCCCTGGCCTGGGACTTACCCTCACTGGCTGAGGCGTGAATTTCTGCATACCAACGTTGCATAGATGGTACGTTTGTGGTCGGTTTGGGATGGGTGGGAGGTCAAAAGCAGGGAAAAGTATGTCGCCTTCACTTCTAGTCTCCTCTTCTAGGCCTACCTGCCGTTCACTCACTCTGTCTTTGTTTCATTCTCTCCTTCCTCAACACCCCTTCTCACTCACTCGCTCTATCACTTGTGCTCTTTCCCCTTGCTCTGCATTTCATAGTGGAAACATCTCTTGAATGGAGCATTAGAAAATGAGGTTACATAAAATTAACAATCTACTTATTGGAAACCAAAAATATCACAAGACTGAATGTAACCCATTTCATTAATAAAAGGGACTTTTTAAGCACCCCCCAAAAAACACATAAAACACCACGAGTGCTAGAAGAATATTATACGAGCTTGAAGACAGAATTGGGCAAATTCATTTGCAGTTGAAACTGAAGTTTGTTACTTATTCAGATATTATATGCACTGCCAATTTTTAGCTGAGATTCTAAAAGAACTCAGAGACAAAATGGACTTAAAGTTTTGTCAGAAGTGGGATTCGAACCCACGCCTCCAGGAGAGACTGCGGCCTTAACGCAGCGCCTTAGACCACTCGGCCACCCTGACCACATTTGCTTGATCATCTACAGAGAGGGAAAGATATTGTGAACCAGAAAAAACAAACAACTTAGGTCATGAGTGGCTAGAGCAAGAAAAAAACTCACTGCACTTTTCCAAGTAGACAACCATATAAGCCCATGTGAGGGAAATGATCAGATTTTTTCTCTCCCAAGAAAAAAGTAGAGTAAACACACAATTGTCAGAAGTGGGATTTGAACCCACGCCTCGAGAAGAGACTGCGAACTGAACGCAGCGCCTTAGACCACTCGGCCATCCTGATTTGCATTTGCGGAACCTTCCACAGGCCAGACAGCCATGCAAGTGGGGTACCGAAAAGGCATGCCCTCAATTTATTTATCCTATTATAAGTACTTCCAACAGATCTTTGAACAATCCATAGAGAGCAGTACCTATGAAGAACTCTTTAGACCTTTAAGGCGTACAAAGAGAAAGTGCTATTAACCAGCCACTTGAACGGCCCAAAGCTGCTTTGAAATTGAGTCAACAGCCACCTCTTGGCTAGCTAAAGCAAATTCAACAAGGAATTTCAATGTCACAACATAGGGTGGAATACGCAAATCTAAGCAGCCCCTGATCACAGCCCTGAGGAAATTGCCGTAAGTGTGCTGGAGTCCAACTGTCTACCAGATGCTAGGCATTCTTCCATATTTGCATGGCCTGTCTGGCCAGGGCATACAAGAGCATGACTCTTCCAGATGAGCTCTTACATGGGTCCTATGCTCATATAGTAAGGACTGCACTTTGTCAGCAAGACTTTATACAACCGAAATATATGAGAAACCCCAGCTCTCTTGACTAGATGAGGACGGAATCACATCCCAGGTGAAGACCAACAGATGCAACTTCCATCAGATGTTAACCTGAAAAAGGAGATTACATCTCCAAAAGTCATGTCAGAAGTGGGATTCGAACCCACGCCTCCAGAGGAGACTGCGGCCTAAACACAGCGCCTTAGACCACTCGGTCATCCTGACAGTGCAGAGTCTTAAGAAATGTATAAAAGTCACTCAGAAATTTCTGCCTCCATGCAAGCCTGAAATCATTTAAACCTTCAAACACAAGGTGCAACTTTATGCACAGGACAATAAACACAGAAGATCACATGTGAAAGCATTTCATTTCACAGGTGTACAATTTTTATGCTTTTAGAATACCTCATACCTCTCACCAGCTATTTAGGGTCCTGTATCCTACTCACAAAATTACCTTGCCTGCGACCTCTCTCTCTACACAAACAACTACTGCACAGGAAGTAGGAAGGCAGAAGGTGGGGCATATTATGCAAATGTATGCTGTCATTGTGCCTTGCAGATTCATGCAGGATTTCTAGATCCTTTCTGGATACAAGAGAGCAGACCTTGTTTCAGATCAACTGTCCCTAGCAGGGAACGTCTGAGCACATGCAGTCTTTTGCTCTCTAGCCCCTGGCCTGGGACTTACCCTCACTGGCTGAGGCGTGAATTTCTGCATACCAACGTTGCATAGATGGTACGTTTGTGGTCGGTTTGGGATGGGTGGGAGGTCAAAAGCAGGGAAAAGTATGTCGCCTTCACTTCTAGTCTCCTCTTCTAGGCCTACCTGCCGTTCACTCACTCTGTCTTTGTTTCATTCTCTCCTTCCTCAACACCCCTTCTCACTCACTCGCTCTATCACTTGTGCTCTTTCCCCTTGCTCTGCATTTCATAGTGGAAACATCTCTTGAATGGAGCATTAGAAAATGAGGTTACATAAAATTAACAATCTACTTATTGGAAACCAAAAATATCACAAGACTGAATGTAACCCATTTCATTAATAAAAGGGACTTTTTAAGCACCCCCCAAAAAACACATAAAACACCACGAGTGCTAGAAGAATATTATACGAGCTTGAAGACAGAATTGGGCAAATTAATTTGCAGTTGAAACTGAAGTTTGTTACTTATTCAGATATTATATGCACTGCCAATTTTTAGCTGAGATTCTAAAAGAACTCAGAGACAAAATGGACTTAAAGTTTTGTCAGAAGTGGGATTCGAACCCACGCCTCCAGGAGAGACTGCGACCTTAACGCAGCGCCTTAGACCACTCGGCCATCCTGACCACATTTGCTTGATCATCTACAGAGAGGGGAAGATATTGTGAACCAAAAAAAGCACACATCTTAGGTCATGAGTGGCTAGAGCAAGAAAAAAACTCACTGCACTTTTCCAAGTAGACAACCATATAAGCCCATGTGAGGGAAATGATCTGATTTTTTCTCTCTCAAGAAAAAAGTAGAGTAAACACACAATTGTCAGAAGTGGGATTTGAACAAACGCCTCCAGAAGAGACTGCGACCTGAACGCAGCACCTTAGACCACTCGGCCATCCTGACGTGCATTTGTGGACCCTTCCACAGGCCAGACAGCCATGCAAGTGGGGTACCGAAAAGGCATGCCCTCAATTTATTTATCCTATTATAAGTACTTCCAACAGATCTTTGAACAATCCATAGAGAGCAGTACCTATGAAGAACTCTTTAGACCTTTAAGGCGTACAAAGAGAAAGTGCTATTAACCAGCCACTTGAAAGGCCCAAAGCTGCTTTGAAATTGAGTCAACAGCCACCTCTTGGCTAGCTAAAGCAAATTCAACAAGGAATTTCAATGTCACCACATAGGGTGGAATACGCAAATCTAAGCAGCCCCTGATCACAGCCCTGAGGAAATTGCCATAAGTGTGCTGGAGTCCAACTGTCTACCAGATGCTAGGCATTCTTCCATATTTGCATGGCCTGTCTGGCCAGGGCATACAAGAGCATGACTCTTCCAGATGAGCTCTTACATGGGTCCTATGCTCATATAGTAAGGACTGCACTTTGTCAGCAAGACTTTATACAACCGAAATATATGAGAAACCCCAGCTCTCTTGACTAGATGAGGACGGAATCACATCCCAGGTGAAGACCAACAGATGCAACTTCCATCAGATGTTAACCTGAAAAAGGAGATTACATCTCCAAAAGTCATGTCAGAAGTGGGATTCGAACCCACGCCTCCAGAGGAGACTGCGGCCTAAACACAGCGCCTTAGACCACTCGGTCATCCTGACAGTGCAGAGTCTTAAGAAATGTATAAAAGTCACTCAGAAATTTCTGCCTCCATGCAAGCCTGAAATAATTTAAACCTTCAAACACAAGGTGCAACTTTATGCACAGGACAATAAACACAGAAGATCACATGTGAAAGCATTTCATTTCACAGGTGTACAATTTTTATGCTTTTAGAATACCTCATACCTCTCACCAGCTATTTAGGGTCCTGTATCCTACTCACAAAATTACCTTGCCTGCGACCTCTCTCTCTACACAAACAACTACTGCACAGGAAGTAGGAAGGCAGAAGGTGGGGCATATTATGCAAATGTATGCTGTCATTGTGCCTTGCAGATTCATGCAGGATTTCTAGATCCTTTCTGGATACAAGAGAGCAGACCTTGTTTCAGATCAACTGTCCCTAGCAGGGAACGTCTGAGCACATGCAGTCTTTTGCTCTCTAGCCCCTGGCCTGGGACTTACCCTCACTGGCTGAGGCGTGAATTTCTGCATACCAACGTTGCATAGATGGTACGTTTGTGGTCGGTTTGGGATGGGTGGGAGGTCAAAAGCAGGGAAAAGTATGTCGCCTTCACTTCTAGTCTCCTCTTCTAGGCCTACCTGCCGTTCACTCACTCTGTCTTTGTTTCATTCTCTCCTTCCTCAACACCCCTTCTCACTCACTCGCTCTATCACTTGTGCTCTTTCCCCTTGCTCTGCATTTCATAGTGGAAACATCTCTTGAATGGAGCATTAGAAAATGAGGTTACATAAAATTAACAATCTACTTATTGGAAACCAAAAATATCACAAGACTGAATGTAACCCATTTCATTAATAAAAGGGACTTTTTAAGCACCCCCCAAAAAACACATAAAACACCACGAGTGCTAGAAGAATATTATACGAGCTTGAAGACAGAATTGCGCAAATTAATTTGCAGTTGAAACTGAAGTTTGTTACTTATTCAGATATTATATGCACTGCCAATTTTTAGCTGAGATTCTAAAAGAACTCAGAGACAAAATGGACTTAAAGTTTTGTCAGAAGTGGGATTCGAACCCACGCCTCCAGGAGAGACTGCGGCCTTAACGCAGCGCCTTAGACCACTCGGCCACCCTGACCACATTTGCTTGATCATCTACAGAGAGGGAAAGATATTGTGAACCAGAAAAAACAAACAACTTAGGTCATGAGTGGCTAGAGCAAGAAAAAAACTCACTGCACTTTTCCAAGTAGACAACCATATAAGCCCATGTGAGGGAAATGATCAGATTTTTTCTCTCCCAAGAAAAAAGTAGAGTAAACACACAATTGTCAGAAGTGGGATTTGATCCCACGCCTCCAGAAGAGACTGTGACCTGAACGCAGCACCTTAGACCACTCGGCCATCCTGACTTGCATTTGTGGAACCTTCCACAGGCCAGACAGCCATGCAAGTGGGGTACCGAAAAGGCATGCCCTCAATTTATTTATCCTATTATAAGTACTTCCAACAGTTCTTTGAACAATCCATAGAGAGCAGTACCTATGAAGAACTCTTTAGACCTTTAAGGCGTACAAAGAGAAAGTGCTATTAACCAGCCACTTGAAAGGCCCAAAGCTGCTTTGAAATTGAGTCAACAGCCACCTCTTGGGTAGCTAAAGCAAATTCAACAAGGAATTTCAATGTCACAACATAGGGTGGAATACGCAAATCTAAGCAGCCCCTGATCACAGCCCTGAGGAAATTGCCGTAAGTGTGCTGGAGTCCAACTGTCTACCAGATGCTAGGCATTCTTCCATATTTGCATGGCCTGTCTGGCCAGGGCATACAAGAGCATGACTCTTCCAGATGAGCTCTTACATGGGTCCTATGCTCATATAGTAAGGACTGCGCTTTGTCAGCAAGACTTTATACAACCGAAATATATGAGAAACCCCAGCTCTCTTGACTAGATGAGGACAGAATCACATCCCAGGTGAAGACCAACAGATGCAACTTCCATCAGATGTTAACCTGAAAAAGGAGATTACATCTCCAAAAGTCATGTCAGAAGTGGGATTCGAACCCACGCCTCCAGAGGAGACTTCGGCCTAAACACAGCGCCTTAGACCACTCAGCCATCCTGACAGTGTAGAGTCTTTAGAAATGTATAAAAGTCACTCAGAAATTTCTGCCTCCATGCAAGCCTGAAATAATTTAAACCTTCAAACACAAGGTGCAACTTTATGCACAGGACAATAAACACAGAAGATCACATGTGAAAGCATTTCATTTCACAGGTGTACAATTTTTATGCTTTTAGAATACCTCATACCTCTCACCAGCTATTTAGGGTCCTGTATCCTACTCACAAAATTACCTTGCCTGCGATCTCTCTCTCTACACAAACAACTACTGCACATGAAGTAGGAAGGCAGAAGGTGCGGCATATTATGCAAATGTATGCTGTCATTGTGCCTTGCAGATTCATGCAGGATTTCTAGATCCTTTCTGGATACAAGAGAGCAGACCTTGTTTCAGATCAACTGTCCCTAGCAGGGAACGTCTGAGCACATGCAGTCTTTTGCTCTCAAGCCCCTGGCCTGGGACTTACCCTCACTGGCTGAGGCGTGAATTTCTGCATACCAACGTTGCATAGATGGTACGTTTGTGGTCGGTTTGGGATGGGTGGGAGGTCAAAAGCAGGGAAAAGTATGTCGCCTTCACTTCTAGTCTCCTCTTCTAGGCCTACCTGCCGTTCACTCACTCTGTCTTTGTTTCATTCTCTCCTTCCTCAACACCCCTTCTCACTCACTCGCTCTATCACTTGTGCTCTTTCCCCTTGCTCTGCATTTCATAGTGGAAACATCTCTTGAATGGAGCATTAGAAAATGAGGTTACATAAAATTAACAATCTACTTATTGGAAACTAAAAATATCACAAGACTGAATGTAACCCATTTCATTAATAAAAGGGACTTTTTAAGCACCCCCCAAAAAACACATAAAACACCACGAGTGCTAGAAGAATATTATACGAGCTTGAAGACAGAATTGGGCAAATTAATTTGCAGTTGAAACTGAAGTTTGTTACTTATTCAGATATTATATGCACTGCCAATTTTTAGCTGAGATTCTAAAAGAACTCAGAGACAAAATGGACTTAAAGTTTTGTCAGAAGTGGGATTCGAACCCACGCCTCCAGGAGAGACTGCGGCCTTAACGCAGCGCCTTAGACCACTCGGCCACCCTGCCCACATTTGCTTGATCATCTACAGAGAGGGAAAGATATTGTGAACCAAAAAAAGCACACAACTTAGGTCATGAGTGGCTAGAGCAAGAAAAAAACTCACTGCACTTTTCCAAGTAGACAACCATATAAGCCCATGTGAGGGAAATGATCTGATTTTTTCTCTCCCAAGAAAAAAGTAGAGTAAACACACAATTGTCAGAAGTGGGATTTGAACCCACGCCTCGAGAAGAGACTGCGAACTGAACGCAGCGCCTTAGACCACTCAGCCATCCTGATTTGCATTTGCAGAACCTTCCACAGGCCAGACAGCCATGCAAGTGGGGTACCGAAAAGGCATGCCCTCAATTTATTTATCCTATTATAAGTACTTCCAACAGATCTTTGAACAATCCATAGAGAGCAGTACCTATGAAGAACTCTTTAGACCTTTAAGGCGTACAAAGAGAAAGTGCTATTAACCAGCCACTTGAACGGCCCAAAGCTGCTTTGAAATTGAGTCAACAGCCACCTCTTGGCTAGCTAAAGCAAATTCAACAAGGAATTTCAATGTCACAACATAGGGTGGAATACGCAAATCTAAGCAGCCCCTGATCACAGCCCTGAGGAAATTGCCGTAAGTGTGCTGGAGTCCAACTGTCTACCAGATGCTAGGCATTCTTCCATATTTGCATGGCCTGTCTGGCCAGGGCATACAAGAGCATGACTCTTCCAGATGAGCTCTTACATGGGTCCTATGCTCATATAGTAAGGACTGCACTTTGTCAGCAAGACTTTATGCAACCGAAATATATGAGAAACCCCAGCTCTCTTGACTAGATGAGGACGGAATCACATCCCAGGTGAAGACCAACAGATGCAACTTCCATCAGATGTTAACCTGAAAAAGGAGATTACATCTCCAAAAGTCATGTCAGAAGTGGGATTCGAACCCACGCCTCCAGAGGAGACTGCGGCCTAAACACAGCGCCTTAGACCACTCGGCCATCCTGACAGTGCAGAGTCTTAAGAAATGTATAAAAGTTACTCAGAAATTTCTGCCTCCATGCAAGCCTGAAATAATTTAAACCTTCAAACACAAGGTGCAACTTTATGCACAGGACAATAAACACAGAAGGTCACATGTGAAAGCATTTCATTTCACAGGTGTACAATTTTTATGCTTTTAGAATACCTCATACCTCTCACCAGCTATTTAGGGTCCTGTATCCTACTCACAAAATTACCTTGCCTGTGACCTCTCTCTCTACACAAACAACTACTGCACAGGAAGTAGGAAGGCAGAAGGTGGGGCATATTATGCAAATGTATGCTGTCATTGTGCCTTGCAGATTCATGCAGTATTTCTAGATCCTTGCTGGATACAAGAGAGCAGACCTTGTTTCAGATCAACTGTCCCTAGCAGGGAACGTCTGAGCACATGCAGTCTTTTGCTCTCTAGCCCCTGGCCTGGGACTTACCCTCACTGGCTGAGGCGTGAATTTCTGCATACCAACGTTGCATAGATGGTACGTTTGTGGTCGGTTTGGGATGGGTGGGAGGTCAAAAGCAGGGAAAAGTATGTCGCCTTCACTTCTAGTCTCCTCTTCTAGGCCTACCTGCCGTTCACTCACTCTGTCTTTGTTTCATTCTCTCCTTCCTCAACACCCCTTCTCACTCACTCGCTCTATCACTTGTGCTCTTTCCCCTTGCTCTGCATTTCATAGTGGAAACATCTCTTGAATGGAGCATTAGAAAATGAGGTTACATAAAATTAACAATCTACTTATTGGAAACCAAAAATATCACAAGACTGAATGTAACCCATTTCATTAATTAAAGGGACTTTTTAAGCACCCCCCAAAAAACACATAAAACACCACGAGTGCTAGAAGAATATTATACGAGCTTGAAGACAGAATTGGGCAAATTAATTTGCAGTTGAAACTGAAGTTTGTTACTTATTCAGATATTATATGCACTGCCAATTTTTAGCTGAGATTCTAAAAGAACTCAGAGACAAAATGGACTTAAAGTTTTGTCAGAAGTGGGATTCGAACCCACGCCTCCAGGAGAGACTGCAGCTTTAACGCAGCGCCTTAGACCACTCGGCCATCCTGACCACATTTGCTTGATCATCTACAGAGAGGGAAAGATATTGTGAACCAAAAAAAGCACACAACTTAGGTCATGAGTGGCTAGAGCAAGAAAAAAACTCACTGCACTTTTCCAAGTAGACAACCATATAAGCCCATGTGAGGGAAATGATCTGATTTTTTCTCTCCCAAGAAAAAAGTAGAGTAAACACACGATTGTCAGAAGTGGGATTTGAACCCACGCCTCCAGAAGAGACTGCGACCTGAACGCAGCGCCTTAGACCACTCGGCCATCCTGACTTGCATTTGTGGAACCTTCCACAGGCCAGACAGCCATGCAAGTGGGGTACCGAAAAGGCATGCCCTCAATTTATTTATCCTATTATAAGTACTTCCAACAGATCTTTGAACAATCCATAGAGAGCAGTACCTATGAAGAACTCTTTAGACCTTTAAGGCGTACAAAGAGAAAGTGCTATTAACCAGCCACTTGAAAGGCCCAAAGCTGCTTTGAAATTGAGTCAACAGCCACCTCTTGGCTAAATAAAGCAAATTCAACAAGGAATTTCAATGTCACAACATAGGGTGGAATACGCAAATCTAAGCAGCCCCTGATCACAGCCCTGAGGAAATTGCCGTAAGTGTGCTGGAGTCCAACTGTCTACCAGATGCTAGGCATTCTTCCATATTTGCATGGCCTGTCGGGCCAGGGCATACAAGAGCATGACTCTTCCAGATGAGCTCTTACATGGGTCCTATGCTCATATAGTAAGGACTGCACTTTGTCAGCAAGACTTTATACAACCGAAATATATGAGAAACCCCAGCTCTCTTGACTAGATGAGGACGGAATCACATCCCAGGTGAAGACCAACAGATGCAACTTCCATCAGATGTTAACCTGAAAAAGGAGATTACATCTCCAAAAGTCATGTCAGAAGTAGGATTCGAACCCACGCCTCCAGAGGAGACTGCGGCCTAAACACAGCGCCTTAGACCACTCGGCCATCCTGACAGTGCAGAATCTTAAGAAATGTATAAAAGTCACTCAGAAATTTCTGCCTCCATGCAAGCCTGAAATAATTTAAACCTTCAAACACAAGGTGCAACTTTATGCACAGGACAATAAACACAGAAGATCACATGTGAAAGCATTTCATTTCACAGGTGTACAACTTTTATGCTTTTAAAATACCTCATACCTCTCACCAGCTATTTAGGGTCCTGCATCCTATTCACAAAATTACCTTGCCTGCGACCTCTCTCTCTACACAAACAACTACTGCACAGGAAGTAGGAAGGCAGAAGGTGGGGCATATTATGCAAATGTATGCTGTCATTGTGCCTTGCAGATTCATGCAGGATTTCTAGATCCTTGCTGGATACAAGAGAGCAGACCTTGTTTCAGATCAACTGTCCCTAGCAGGGAACGTCTGAGCACATGCAGTCTTTTGCTCTCTAGCCCCTGGCCTGGGACTTACCCTCACTGGCTGAGGCGTGAATTTCTGCATACCAACGTTGCATAGATGGTACGTTTGTGGTCGGTTTGGGATGGGTGGGAGGTCAAAAGCATGGAAAAGTATGTCGCCTTCACTTCTAGTCTCCTCTTCTAGGCCTACCTGCCGTTCACTCACTCTGTCTTTGTTTCATTCTCTCCTTCCTCAACACCCCTTCTCACTCACTCGCTCTATCACTTGTGCTCTTTCCCCTTGCTCTGCATTTCATAGTGGAAACATCTCTTGAATGGAGCATTAGAAAATGAGGTTACATAAAATTAACAATCTACTTATTGGAAACCAAAAATATCACAAGACTGAATGTAACCCATTTCATTAATAAAAGGGACTTTTTAAGCACCCCCCAAAAAACACATAAAACACCACGAGTGCTAGAAGAATATTATACGAGCTTGAAGACAGAATTGGGCAAATTAATTTGCAGTTGAAACTGAAGTTTGTTACTTATTCAGATATTATATGCACTGCCAATTTTTAGCTGAGATTCTAAAAGAACTCAGAGACAAAATGGACTTAAAGTTTTGTCAGAAGTGGGATTCGAACCCACGCCTCCAGGAGAGACTGCGGCCTTAACGCAGCGCCTTAGACCACTCGGCCATCCTGACCACATTTGCTTGATCATCTACAGAGAGGGAAAGATATTGTGAACCAAAAAAAGCACACATCTTAGGTCATGAGTGGCTAGAGCAAGAAAAAAACTCACTGCACTTTTCCAAGTAGACAACCATATAAGCCAATGTGAGGGAAATGATCTGATTTTTTCTCTCTCAAGAAAAAAGTAGAGTAAACACACAATTGTCAGAAGTGGGATTTGAACCCACGCCTCCAGAAGAGACTGCGACCTGAACGCAGCGCCTTAGACCACTCGGCCATCCTGACTTGCATTTGTGGACCCTTCCACAGGCCAAACAGCCATGCAAGTGGGGTACCGAAAAGGCATGCCCTCAATTTATTTATCCTATTATAAGTACTTCCAACAGATCTTTGAACAATCCATAGTGAGCAGTACCTATGAAGAACTCTTTAGACCTTTAAGGCGTACAAAGAGAAAGTGCTATTAACCAGCCACTTGAAAGGCCCAAAGCTGCTTTGAAATTGAGTCAACAGCCACCTCTTGGCTAGCTAAAGCAAATTCAACAAGGAATTTCAATGTCACAACATAGGGTGGAATACGCAAATCTAAGCAGCCCCTGATCACAGCCCTGAGGAAATTGCCGTAAGTGTGCTGGAGTCCAACTGTCTACCAGATGCTAGGCATTCTTCCATATTTGCATGGCCTGTCTGGCCAGGGCATACAAGAGCATGACTCTTCCAGATGAGCTCTTACATGGGTCCTATGCTCATATAGTAAGGACTGCACTTTGTCAGCAAGACTTTATACAACCGAAATATATGAGAAACCCCAGCTCTCTTGACTAGATGAGGACGGAATCACATCCCAGGTGAAGACCAACAGATGCAACTTCCATCAGATGTTAACCTGAAAAAGGAGATTACATCTCCAAAAGTCATGTCAGAAGTGGGATTCGAACCCACGTCTCCAGAGGAGACTGCGGCCTAAACACAGCGCCTTAGACCACTCGGTCATCCTGACAGTGCAGAGTCTTAAGAAATGTATAAAAGTCACTCAGAAATTTCTGCCTCCATGCAAGCCTGAAATAATTTAAACCTTCAAACACAAGGTGCAACTTTATGCACAGGACAATAAACACAGAAGATCACATGTGAAAGCATTTCATTTCACAGGTGTACAATTTTTATGCTTTTAGAATACCTCATACCTCTCACCAGCTATTTAGGGTCCTGTATCCTACTCACAAAATTACCTTGCCTGCGACCTCTCTCTCTACACAAACAACTACTGCACAGGAAGTAGGAAGGCAGAAGGTGGGGCATATTATGCAAATGTATGCTGTCATTGTGCCTTGCAGATTCATGCAGGATTTCTAGATCCTTTCTGGATACAAGAGAGCAGACCTTGTTTCAGATCAACTGTCCCTAGCAGGGAACGTCTGAGCACATGCAGTCTTTTGCTCTCTAGCCCCTGGCCTGGGACTTACCCTCACTGGCTGAGGCGTGAATTTCTGCATACCAACGTTGCATAGATGGTACGTTTGTGGTCGGTTTGGGATGGGTGGGAGGTCAAAAGCAGGGAAAAGTATGTCGCCTTCACTTCTAGTCTCCTCTTCTAGGCCTACCTGCTGTTCACTCACTCTGTCTTTGTTTCATTCTCTCCTTCCTCAACACCCCTTCTCACTCACTCGCTCTATCACTTGTGCTCTTTCCCCTTGCTCTGCATTTCATAGTGGAAACATCTCTTGAATGGAGCATTAGAAAATGAGGTTACATAAAATTAACAATCTAGTTATTGGAAACCAAAAATATCACAAGACTGAATGTAACCCATTTCATTAATAAAAGGGACTTTTTAAGCACCCCCCAAAAAACACATAAAACACCACGAGTGCTAGAAGAATATTATACGAGCTTGAAGACAGAATTGGGCAAATTAATTTGCAGTTGAAACTGAAGTTTGTTACTTATTCAGATATTATATGCACTGCCAATTTTTAGCTGAGATTCTAAAAGAACTCAGAGACAAAATGGACTTAAAGTTTTGTCAGAAGTGGGATTCAAACCCACGCCTCCAGGAGAGACTGCGGCCTTAACGCAGCGCCTTAGACCACTCGGCCACCCTGACCACATTTGCTTGATCATCTACAGAGAGGGAAAGATATTGTGAACCAGAAAAAACAAACAACTTAGGTCATGAGTGGCTAGAGCAAGAAAAAAACTCACTGCACTTTTCCAAGTAGACAACCATATAAGCCCATGTGAGGGAAATGATCAGATTTTTTCTCTCCCAAGAAAAAAGTAGAGCAAACACACAATTGTCAGAAGTGGGATTTGAACCCACGCCTCCAGAAGAGACTGTGACCTGAACGCAGCGCCTTAGACCACTCTGCCATCCTGACTTGCATTTGTGGAACCTTCCACAGGCCAGACAGCCATGCAAGTGGGGTACCGAAAAGGCATGCCCTCAATTTATTTATCCTATTATAAGTACTTCCAACAGATCTTTGAACAATCCATAGAGAGCAGTACCTATGAAGAACTCTTTAGACCTTTAAGGCGTACAAAGAGAAAGTGCTATTAACCAGCCACTTGAAAGGCCCAAAGCTGCTTTGAAATTGAGTCAACAGCCACCTCTTGGCTAGCTAAAGCAAATTCAACAAGGAATTTCAATGTCACAACATAAGGTGGAATACGCAAATCTAAGCAGCCCCTGATCACAGCCCTGAGGAAATTGCCGTAAGTGTGCTGGAGTCCAACTGTCTACCAGATGCTAGGCATTCTTCCATATTTGCATGGCCTGTCTGGCCAGGGCATACAAGAGCATGACTCTTCCAGATGAGCTCTTACATGGGTCCTATGCTCATATAGTAAGGACTGCACTTTGTCAGCAAGACTTTATACAACCGAAATATATGAGAAACCCCAGCTCTCTTGACTAGATGAGGACGGAATCACATCCCAGGTGAAGACCAACAGATGCAACTTCCATCAGATGTTAACCTGAAAAAGGAGATTACATCTCCAAAAGTCATATCAGAAGTTGGATTCGAACGCACGCCTCCAGAGGAGACTGCGGCCTAAACACAGCACCTTAGACCACTCGGCCATCCTGACAGTGCAGAGTCTTAAGAAATGTATAAAAGTCACTCAGAAATTTCTGCCTCCATGCAAGCCTGAAATAATTTAAACCTTCAAACACAAGGTGCAACTTTATGCACAGGACAATAAACACAGAAGATCACATGTGAAAGCATTTCATTTCACAGGTGTACAATTTTTATGCTTTTAAAATACCTCATACCTCTCACCAGCTATTTAGGGTCCTGTATCCTACTCACAAAATTACCTTGCCTGCGACCTCTCTCTCTACACAAACAACTACTGCACAGGAAGTAGGAAGGCAGAAGGTGGGGCATATTATGCAAATGTATGCTGTCATTGTGCCTTGCAGATTCATGCAGGATTTCTAGATCCTTGCTGGATACAAGAGAGCAGACCTTGTTTCAGATCAACTGTCCCTAGCAGGGAACGTCTGAGCACATGCAGTCTTTTGCTCTCTAGCCCCTGGCCTGGGACTTACCCTCACTGGCTGAGGCGTGAATTTCTGCATACCAACGTTGCATAGATGGTACGTTTGTGGTCGGTTTGGGATGGGTGGGAGGTCAAAAGCATGGAAAAGTATGTCGCCTTCACTTCTAGTCTCCTCTTCTAGGCCTACCTGCCGTTCACTCACTCTGTCTTTGTTTCATTCTCTCCTTCCTCAACACCCCTTCTCACTCACTCGCTCTATCACTTGTGCTCTTTCCCCTTGCTCTGCATTTCATAGTGGAAACATCTCTTGAATGGAGCATTAGAAAATGAGGTTACATAAAATTAACAATCTAGTTATTGGAAACCAAAAATATCACAAGACTGAATGTAACCCATTTCATTAATAAAAGGGACTTTTTAAGCACCCCCCAAAAAACACATAAAACACCACGAGTGCTAGAAGAATATTATACGAGCTTGAAGACAGAATTGGGCAAATTAATTTGCAGTTGAAACTGAAGTTTGTTACTTATTCAGATATTATATGCACTGCCAATTTTTAGCTGAGATTCTAAAAGAACTCAGAGACAAAATGGACTTAAAGTTTTGTCAGAAGTGGGATTCAAACCCACGCCTCCAGGAGAGACTGCGGCCTTAACGCAGCGCCTTAGACCACTCGGCCACCCTGACCACATTTGCTTGATCATCTACAGAGAGGGAAAGATATTGTGAACCAGAAAAAACAAACAACTTAGGTCATGAGTGGCTAGAGCAAGAAAAAAACTCACTGCACTTTTCCAAGTAGACAACCATATAAGCCCATGTGAGGGAAATGATCAGATTTTTTCTCTCCCAAGAAAAAAGTAGAGCAAACACACAATTGTCAGAAGTGGGATTTGAACCCACGCCTCCAGAAGAGACTGTGACCTGAACGCAGCGCCTTAGACCACTCTGCCATCCTGACTTGCATTTGTGGAACCTTCCACAGGCCAGACAGCCATGCAAGTGGGGTACCGAAAAGGCATGCCCTCAATTTATTTATCCTATTATAAGTACTTCCAACAGATCTTTGAACAATCCATAGAGAGCAGTACCTATGAAGAACTCTTTAGACCTTTAAGGCGTACAAAGAGAAAGTGCTATTAACCAGCCACTTGAAAGGCCCAAAGCTGCTTTGAAATTGAGTCAACAGCCACCTCTTGGCTAGCTAAAGCAAATTCAACAAGGAATTTCAATGTCACAACATAAGGTGGAATACGCAAATCTAAGCAGCCCCTGATCACAGCCCTGAGGAAATTGCCGTAAGTGTGCTGGAGTCCAACTGTCTACCAGATGCTAGGCATTCTTCCATATTTGCATGGCCTGTCTGGCCAGGGCATACAAGAGCATGACTCTTCCAGATGAGCTCTTACATGGGTCCTATGCTCATATAGTAAGGACTGCACTTTGTCAGCAAGACTTTATACAACCGAAATATATGAGAAACCCCAGCTCTCTTGACTAGATGAGGACGGAATCACATCCCAGGTGAAGACCAACAGATGCAACTTCCATCAGATGTTAACCTGAAAAAGGAGATTACATCTCCAAAAGTCATATCAGAAGTTGGATTCGAACGCACGCCTCCAGAGGAGACTGCGGCCTAAACACAGCACCTTAGACCACTCGGCCATCCTGACAGTGCAGAGTCTTAAGAAATGTATAAAAGTCACTCAGAAATTTCTGCCTCCATGCAAGCCTGAAATAATTTAAACCTTCAAACACAAGGTGCAACTTTATGCACAGGACAATAAACACAGAAGATCACATGTGAAAGCATTTCATTTCACAGGTGTACAATTTTTATGCTTTTAAAATACCTCATACCTCTCACCAGCTATTTAGGGTCCTGTATCCTACTCACAAAATTACCTTGCCTGCGACCTCTCTCTCTACACAAACAACTACTGCACAGGAAGTAGGAAGGCAGAAGGTGGGGCATATTATGCAAATGTATGCTGTCATTGTGCCTTGCAGATTCATGCAGGATTTCTAGATCCTTGCTGGATACAAGAGAGCAGACCTTGTTTCAGATCAACTGTCCCTAGCAGGGAACGTCTGAGCACATGCAGTCTTTTGCTCTCTAGCCCCTGGCCTGGGACTTACCCTCACTGGCTGAGGCGTGAATTTCTGCATACCAACGTTGCATAGATGGTACGTTTGTGGTCGGTTTGGGATGGGTGGGAGGTCAAAAGCATGGAAAAGTATGTCGCCTTCACTTCTAGTCTCCTCTTCTAGGCCTACCTGCCGTTCACTCACTCTGTCTTTGTTTCATTCTCTCCTTCCTCAACACCCCTTCTCACTCACTCGCTCTATCACTTGTGCTCTTTCCCCTTGCTCTGCATTTCATAGTGGAAACATCTCTTGAATGGAGCATTAGAAAATGAGGCTACATAAAATTAACAATCTACTTATTGGAAACCAAAAATATCACAAGACTGAATGTAACCCATTTCATTAATAAAAGGGACTTTTTAAGCACCCCCCAAAAAACACATAAAACACCACGAGTGCTAGAAGAATATTATACGAGCTTGAAGACAGAATTGGGCAAATTAATTTGCAGTTGAAACTGAAGTTTGTTACTTATTCAGATATTATATGCACTGCCAATTTTTAGCTGAGATTCTAAAAGAACTCAGAGACAAAATAGACTTAAAGTTTTGTCAGAAGTGGGATTCGAACCCACGCCTCCAGGAGAGACTGCGGCCTTAACGCAGCGCCTTAGATCAATCGGCCATCCTGACCACATTTGCTTGATCATCTACAGAGAGGGAAAGATATTGTGAACCAAAAAAAGCACACATCTTAGGTCATGAGTGGCTAGAGCAAGAAAAAAACTCACTGCACTTTTCCAAGTAGACAACCATATAAGCCCATGTGAGGGAAATTATCAGATTTTTTCTCTCTCAAGAAAAAAGTAGAGTAAACACACAATTGTCAGAAGTGGGATTTGAACCCACACCTCCAGAAGAGACTGCGACCTGAACGCAGCGCCTTAGACCACTCGGCCATCCTGACTTGCATTTGTGGAACCTTCCACAGGCCAGACAGCCATGCAAGTGGGGTACCGAAAAGGCATGCCCTCAATTTATTTATCCTATTATAAGTACTTCCAACAGATCTTTGAACAATCCATAGAGAGCAGTACCTATGAAGAACTCTTTAGACCTTTAAGGCGTACAAAGAGAAAGTGCTATTAACCAGCCACTTGAAAGGCCCAAAGCTGCTTTGAAATTGAGTCAACAGCCACCTCATGGCTAGCTAAAGCAAATTCAACAAGGAATTTCAATGTCACAACATAGGGTGGAATACGCAAATCTAAGCAGCCCCTGATCACAGCCCTGAGGAAATTGCCGTAAGTGTGCTGGAGTCCAACTGTCTACCAGATGCTAGGCATTCTTCCATATTTGCAAGGCCTGTCTGGCCAGGGCATACAAGAGCATGACTCTTCCAGATGAGCTCTTACATGGGTCCTATGCTCATATAGTAAGGACTGCACTTTGTCAGCAAGACTTTATACAACCGAAATATATGAGAAACCCCAGCTCGATTGACTAGATGAGGACGGAATCACATCCCAGGTGAAGACCAACAGATGCAACTTCCATCAGATGTTAACCTGAAAAAGGAGATTACATCTCCAAAAGTCTTGTCAGAAGTGGGATTCAAACCCACGCCTCCAGAGGAGACTGCGGCCTAAACACAGCGCCTTAGACCACTCGGCCATCCTGACAGTGCAGAGTCTTAAGAAATGTATAAAAGTCACTCAGAAATTTCTGCCTCCATGCAAGCCTGAAATAATTTAAACCTTCAAACACAAGGTGCAACTTTATGCACAGGACAATAATCACAGAAGATCACATGTGAAAGCATTTCATTTCACAGGTGTACAATTTTTATGCTTTTAGAATACCTCATACCTCTCACCAGCTATTTAGGGTCCTGTATCCTACTCACAAAATTACCTTGCCTGCGACCTCTCTCTCTACACAAACAACTACTGCACAGGAAGTAGGAAGGCAGAAGGTGGGGCATATTATGCAAATGTATGCTGTCATTGTGCCTTGCAGATTCATGCAGGATTTCTAGATCCTTGCTGGATACAAGAGAGCAGACCTTGTTTCAGATCAACTGTCCCTAGCAGTGAACGTCTGAGCACATGCAGTCTTTTGCTCTCTAGCCCCTGGCCTGGGACTTACCCTCACTGGCTGAGGCGTGAATTTCTGCATACCAACGTTGCATAGGTGGTACGTTTGTGGTCGGTTTGGGATGGGTGGGAGGTCAAAAGCAGGGAAAAGTATGTCGCCTTCACTTCTAGTCTCCTCTTCTAGGCCTACCTGCTGTTCACTCACTCTGTCTTTGTTTCATTCTCTCCTTCCTCAACACCCCTTCTCACTCACTCGCTCTATCACTTGTGCTCTTTCCCCTTGCTCTGCATTTCATAGTGGAAACATCTCTTGAATGGAGCATTAGAAAATGAGGTTACATAAAATTAACAATCTACTTATTGGAAACCAAAAATATCACAAGACTGAATGTAACCCCTTTCATTAATAAAAGGGACTTTTTAAGCACCCCCCAAAAAACACATAAAACACCACGAGTGCTAGAAGAATATTATACGAGCTTGAAGACAGAATTGGGCAAATTAATTTGCAGTTGAAACTGAAGTTTGTTACTTATTCAGATATTATATGCACTGCCAATTTTTAGCTGAGATTCTAAAAGAACTCAGAGACAAAATGGACTTAAAGTTTTGTCAGAAGTGGGATTCAAACCCACGCCTCCAGGAGAGACTGCGGCCTTAACGCAGCGCCTTAGACCACTCGGCCATCCTGACCACATTTGCTTGATCATCTACAGAGAGGGAAAGATATTGTGAACCAAAAAAAGCACACAACTTAGGTCATGAGTGGCTAGAGCAAGAAAAAAACTCACTGCACTTTTCCAAGTAGACAACCATATAAGCCCATGTGAGGGAAATGATCTGATTTTTTCTCTCCCAAGAAAAAAGTAGAGTAAACACACAATTGTCAGAAGTGGGATTTGAACCCACGCCTCCAGAAGAGACTGCGACCTGAACGCAGCGCCTTAGACCACTCGGCCATCCTGACTTGCATTTGTGGAACCTTCCACAGGCCAGACAGCCATGCAAGTGGGGTACCGAAAAGGCATGCCCTCAATTTATTTATCCTATTATAAGTACTTCCAACAGCTCTTTGAACAATCCATAGAGAGCAGTACCTATGAAGAACTCTTTAGACCTTTAAGGCATACAAAGAGAAAGTGCTATTAACCAGCCACTTGAAAGGCCCAAAGCTGCTTTGAAATTGAGTCAACAGCCACCTCTTGGCTAGCTAAAGGAAATTCAACAAGGAATTTCAATGTCACAACATAGGGTGGAATACGCAAATCTAAGCAGCCCCTGATCACAGCCCTGAGGAAATTGCCGTAAGTGTGCTGGAGTCCAACTGTCTACCAGATGCTAGGCATTCTTCCATATTTGCATGGCCTGTCTGGCCAGGGCATACAAGAGCATGACTCTTCCAGATGAGCTCTTACATGGGTCCTATGCTCATATAGTAAGGACTGCACTTTGTCAGCAAGACTTTATACAACCGAAATATATGAGAAACCCCAGCTCTCTTGACTAGATGAGGACGGAATCACATCCCAGGTGAAGACCAACAGATGCAACTTCCATCAGATGTTAACCTGAAAAAGGAGATTACATCTCCAAAAGTCATGTCAGAAGTGGGATTCGAACCCACGCCTCCAGAGGAGACTGCGGCCTAAACACAGCACCTTAGACCACTCGGCCATCCTGACAGTGCAGAGTCTTAAGAAATGTATAAAAGTCACTCAGAAATTTCTGCCTCCATGCAAGCCTGAAATAATTTAAACCTTCAAACACAAGGTGCAACTTTATGCACAGGACAATAAACACAGAAGATCACATGTGAAAGCATTTCATTTCACAGGTGTACAATTTTTATGCTTTTAAAATACCTCATACCTCTCACCAGCTATTTAGGGTCCTGTATCCTACTCACAAAATTACCTTGCCTGCGACCTCTCTCTCTACACAAACAACTACTGCACAGGAAGTAGGAAGGCAGAAGGTGGGGCATATTATGCAAATGTATGCTGTCATTGTGCCTTGCAGATTCATGCAGGATTTCTAGATCCTTGCTGGATACAAGAGAGCAGACCTTGTTTCAGATCAACTGTCCCTAGCAGGGAACGTCTGAGCACATGCAGTCTTTTGCTCTCTAGCCCCTGGCCTGGGACTTACCCTCACTGGCTGAGGCGTGAATTTCTGCATACCAACGTTGCATAGATGGTACGTTTGTGGTCGGTTTGGGATGGGTGGGAGGTCAAAAGCATGGAAAAGTATGTCGCCTTCACTTCTAGTCTCCTCTTCTAGGCCTACCTGCCGTTCACTCACTCTGTCTTTGTTTCATTCTCTCCTTCCTCAACACCCCTTCTCACTCACTCGCTCTATCACTTGTGCTCTTTCCCCTTGCTCTGCATTTCATAGTGGAAACATCTCTTGAATGGAGCATTAGAAAATGAGGTTACATAAAATTAACAATCTACTTATTGGAAACCAAAAATATCACAAGACTGAATGTAACCCATTTCATTAATAAAAGGGACTTTTTAAGCACCCCCCAAAAAACACATAAAACACCACGAGTGCTAGAAGAATATTATACGAGCTTGAAGAAAGAATTGGGCAAATTAATTTGCAGTTGAAACTGAAGTTTGTTACTTATTCAGATATTATATGCACTGCCAATTTTTAGCTGAGATTCTAAAAGAACTCAGAGACAAAATAGACTTAAAGTTTTGTCAGAAGTGGGATTCAAACCCACGCCTCCAGGAGAGACTGCGGCCTTAACGCAGCGCCTTAGATCAATCGGCCATCCTGACCACATTTGCTTGATCATCTACAGAGAGGGAAAGATATTGTGAACCAAAAAAAGCACACATCTTAGGTCATGAGTGGCTAGAGCAAGAAAAAAACTCACTGCACTTTTCCAAGTAGACAACCATATAAGCCCATGTGAGGGAAATGATCTGATTTTTTCTCTCTCAAGAAAAAAGTAGAGTAAACACACAATTGTCAGAAGTGGGATTTGAACCCACACCTCCAGAAGAGACTGCGACCTGAACGCAGCGCCTTAAACCACTCAGCCATCCTGACTTGCATTTGTGGAACCTTCCACAGGCCAGACAGCCATGCAAGTGGGGTACCGAAAAGGCATGCCCTCAATTTATTTATCCTATTATAAGTACTTCCAACAGATCTGTGAACAATCCATAGAGAGCAGTACCTATGAAGAACTCTTTAGACCTTTAAGGCGTACAAAGAGAAAGTGCTATTAACCAGCCACTTGAAAGGCCCAAAGCTGCTTTGAAATTGAGTCAACAGCCACCTCTTGGCTAGCTAAAGCAAATTCAACAAGGAATTTCAATGTCACAACATAGGGTGGAATACGCAAATCTAAGCAGCCCCTGATCACAGCCCTGAGGAAATTGCCGTAAGTGTGCTGGAGTCCAACTGTCTACCAGATGCTAGGCATTCTTCCATATTTGCATGGCCTGTCTGGCCAGGGCATACAAGAGCATGACTCTTCCAGATGAGCTCTTACATGGGTCCTATGCTCATATAGTAAGGACTGCACTTTGTCAGCAAGACTTTATACAACCGAAATATATGAGAAACCCCAGCTCTCTTGACTAGATGAGGACGGAATCACATCCCAGGTGAAGACCAACAGATGCAACTTCCATCAGATGTTAACCTGAAAAAGGAGATTACATCTCCAAAAGTCATGTCAGAAGTGGGATTCGAACCCACACCTCCAGAGGAGACTGCGGCCTAAACACAGCACCTTAGACCACTCGGCCATCCTGACAGTGCAGAGTCTTAAGAAATGTATAAAAGTCACTCAGAAATTTCTGCCTCCATGCAAGCCTGAAATAATTTAAACCTTCAAACACAAGGTGCAACTTTATGCACAGGACAATAAACACAGAAGATCACATGTGAAAGCATTTCATTTCACAGGTGTACAATTTTTATGCTTTTAAAATACCTCATACCTCTCACCAGCTATTTAGGGTCCTGTATCCTACTCACAAAATTACCTTGCCTGCGACCTCTCTCTCTACACAAACAACTACTGCACAGGAAGTAGGAAGGCAGAAGGTGGGGCATATTATGCAAATGTATGCTGTCATTGTGCCTTGCAGATTCATGCAGGATTTCTAGATCCTTGCTGGATACAAGAGAGCAGACCTTGTTTCAGATCAACTGTCCCTAGCAGGGAACGTCTGAGCACATGCAGTCTTTTGCTCTCTAGCCCCTGGCCTGGGACTTACCCTCACTGGCTGAGGCGTGAATTTCTGCATACCAACGTTGCATAGATGGTACGTTTGTGGTCGGTTTGGGATGGGTGGGAGGTCAAAAGCATGGAAAAGTATGTCGCCTTCACTTCTAGTCTCCTCTTCTAGGCCTACCTGCCGTTCACTCACTCTGTCTTTGTTTCATTCTCTCCTTCCTCAACACCCCTTCTCACTCACTCGCTCTATCACTTGTGCTCTTTCCCCTTGCTCTGCATTTCATAGTGGAAACATCTCTTGAATGGAGCATTAGAAAATGAGGTTACATAAAATTAACAATCTACTTATTGGAAACCAAAAATATCACAAGACTGAATGTAACCCATTTCATTAATAAAAGGGACTTTTTAAGCACCCCCCAAAAAACACATAAAACACCACGAGTGCTAGAAGAATATTATATGAGCTTGAAGACAGAATTGGGCAAATTAATTTGCAGTTGAAACTGAAGTTTGTTACTTATTCAGATATTATATGCACTGCCAATTTTTAGCTGAGATTCTAAAAGAACTCAGAGACAAAATGGACTTAAAGTTTTGTCAGAAGTGGGATTCGAACCCACGCCTCCAGGAGAGACGGCGGCCTTAACGCAGCGCCTTAGACCACTCGGCCATCCTGACCACATTTGCTTGATCATCTACAGAGAGGGAAAGATATTGTGAACCAAAAAAAGCACACAACTTAGGTCATGAGTGGCTAGAGCAAGAAAAAAACTCACTGCACTTTTCCAAGTAGACAACCATATAAGCCCATGTGAGGGAAATGATCTGATTTTTTCTCTCCCAAGAAAAAAGTAGAGTAAACACACAATTGTCAGAAGTGGGATTTGAACCCACGCCTCCAGAAGAGACTGCGACCTGAACGCAGCGCCTTAGACCACTCGGCCATCCTGACTTGCATTTGTGGAACCTTCCACAGGCCAGACAGCCATGCAAGTGGGGTACCGAAAAGGCATGCCCTCAATTTATTTATCCTATTATAAGTACTTCCAACAGCTCTTTGAACAATCCATAGAGAGCAGTACCTATGAAGAACTCTTTAGACCTTTAAGGCGTACAAAGAGAAAGTGCTATTAACCAGCCACTTGAAAGGCCCAAAGCTGCTTTGAAATTGAGTCAACAGCCACCTCTTGGCTAGCTAAAGGAAATTCAACAAGGAATTTCAATGTCACAACATAGGGTGGAATACGCAAATCTAAGCAGCCCCTGATCACAGCCCTGAGGAAATTGCCGTAAGTGTGCTGGAGTCCAACTGTCTACCAGATGCTAGGCATTCTTCCATATTTGCATGGCCTGTCTGGCCAGGGCATACAAGAGCATGACTTCTCCAGATGAGCTCTTACATGGGTCCTATGCTCATATAGTAAGGACTGCACTTTGTCAGCAAGACTTTATACAACCGAAATATATGAGAAACCCCAGCTCGATTGACTAGATGAGGACGGAATCACATCCCAGGTGAAGACCAACAGATGCAACTTCCATCAGATGTTAACCTGAAAAAGGAGATTACATCTCCAAAAGTCATGTCAGAAGTGGGATTCAAACCCACGCCTCCAGAGGAGACTGCGGCCTAAACACAGCGCCTTAGACCACTCGGCCATCCTGACAGTGCAGAGTCTTAAGAAATGTATAAAAGTCACTCAGAAATTTCTGCCTCCATGCAAGCCTGAAATAATTTAAACCTTCAAACACAAGGTGCAACTTTATGCACAGGACAATAAACACAGAAGATCACATGTGAAAGCATTTCATTTCACAGGTGTACAATTTTTATGCTTTTAGAATACCTCATACCTCTCACCAGCTATTTAGGGTCCTGTATCCTACTCACAAAATTACCTTGCCTGCGACCTCTCTCTCTACACAAACAACTACTGCACAGGAAGTAGGAAGGCAGAAGGAGGGGCATATTATGCAAATGTATGCTGTCATTGTGCCTTGCAGATTCATGCAGGATTTCTAGATCCTTGCTGGATACAAGAGAGCAGACCTTGTTTCAGATCAACTGTCCCTAGCAGGGAACGTCTGAGCACATGCAGTCTTTTGCTCTCTAGCCCCTGGCCTGGGACTTACCCTCACTGGCTGAGGCGTGAATTTCTGCATACCAACGTTGCATAGATGGTACGTTTGTGGTCGGTTTGGGATGGGTGGGAGGTCAAAAGCAGGGAAAAGTATGTCGCCTTCACTTCTAGTCTCCTCTTCTAGGCCTACCTGCCGTTCACTCACTCTGTCTTTGTTTCATTCTCTCCTTCCTCAACACCCCTTCTCACTCACTCGCTCTATCACTTGTGTTCTTTCCCCTTGCTCTGCATTTCATAGTGGAAACATCTCTTGAATGGAGCATTAGAAAATGAGGTTACATAAAATTAACAATCTACTTATTGGAAACCAAAAATATCACAAGACTGAATGTAACCCCTTTCATTAATAAAAGGGACTTTTTAAGCACCCCCCAAAAAACACATAAAACACCACGAGTGCTAGAAGAATATTATACGAGCTTGAAGACAGAATTGGGCAAATTAATTTGCAGTTGAAACTGAAGTTTGTTACTTATTCAGATATTATATGCACTGCCAATTTTTAGCTGAGATTCTAGAAGAACTCAGAGACAAAATGGACTTAAAGTTTTGTCAGAAGTGGGATTCGAACCCACGCCTCCAGGAGAGACTGCGGCCTTAACGCAGCGCCTTAGACCACTCGGCCATCCTGACCACATTTGCTTGATCATCTACAGAGAGGGAAAGATATTGTGAACCAAAAAAAGCACACAACTTAGGTCATGAGTGGCTAGAGCAAGAAAAAAACTCACTGCACTTTTCCAGTTAGACAACCATATAAGCCCATGTGAGGGAAATGATCTGATTTTTTCTCTCCCAAGAAAAAAGTAGAGTAAACACACAATTGTCAGAAGTGGGATTTGAACCCACGCCTCCAGAAGAGACTGCGACCTGAACGCAGCGCCTTAGACCACTCGGCCATCCTGACTTGCATTTGTGGAACCTTCCACAGGCCAGACAGCCATGCAAGTGGTGTACCGAAAAGGCATGCCCTCAATTTATTTATCCTATTATAAGTACTTCCAACAGCTCTTTGAACAATCCATAGAGAGCAGTACCTATGAAGAACTCTTTAGACCTTTAAGGCGTACAAAGAGAAAGTGCTATTAACCAGCCACTTGAAAGGCCCAAAGCTGCTTTGAAATTGAGTCAACAGCCACCTCTTGGCTAGCTAAAGCAAATTCAACAAGGAATTTCAATGTCACAACATAGGGTGGAATACGCAAATCTAAGCAGCCCCTGATCACAGCCCTGAGGAAATTGCCATAAGTGTGCTGGAGTCCAACTGTCTACCAGATGCTAGGCATTCTTCCATATTTGCATGGCCTGTCTGGCCAGGGCATACAAGAGCATGACTCTTCCAGATGAGCTCTTACATGGGTCCTATGCTCATATAGTAAGGACTGCACTTTGTCAGCAAGACTTTATACAACCGAAATATATGAGAAACCCCAGCTCGATTGACTAGATGAGGACGGAATCACATCCCAGGTGAAGACCAACAGATGCAACTTCCACCAGATGTTAACCTGAAAAAGGAGATTACATCTCCAAAAGTCATGTCAGAAGTGGGATTCGAACCCACGCCTCCAGAGGAGACTGCAGCCTAAACACAGCACCTTAGACCACTCGGCCATCCTGACAGTCCAGAATCTTAAGAAATGTATAAAAGTCACTCCGAAATTTCTGCTTCCATGCAAGCCTGAAATAATTTAAACCTTCAAACACAAGGTGCAACTTTATGCACAGGACAATAAACACAGAAGGCCACATGTGAAAGCATTTCATTTCACAGGTGTACAATTTTTATGCTTTTAGAATACCTCATACCTCTCACCAGCTATTTAGGGTCCTGTATCCTACTCACAAAATTACCTTGCCTGTGACCTCTCTCCCTACACAAACAACTACTGCACAGGAAGTAGGAAGGCAGAAGGTGGGGCATATTATGCAAATGTATGCTGTCATTGTGCCTTGCAGATTCATGCAGTATTTCTAGATCCTTGCTGGATACAAGAGAGCAGACCTTGTTTCAGATCAACTGTCCCTAGCAGGGAACGTCTGAGCACATGCAGTCTTTTGCTCTCTAGCCCCTGGCCTGGGACTTACCCTCACTGGCTGAGGCGTGAATTTCTGCATACCAACGTTGCATAGATGGTACGTTTGTGGTCGGTTTGGGATGGGTGGGAGGTCAAAAGCAGGGAAAAGTATGTCGCCTTCACTTCTAGTCTCCTCTTCTAGGCCTACCTGCCGTTCACTCACTCTGTCTTTGTTTCATTCTCTCCTTCCTCAACACCCCTTCTCACTCACTCGCTCTATCACTTGTGCTCTTTCCCCTTGCTCTGCATTTCATAGTGGAAACATCTCTTGAATGGAGCATTAGAAAATGAGGTTACATAAAATTAACAATCTACTTATTGGAAACCAAAAATATCACAAGACTGAATGTAACCCATTTCATTAATAAGAGGGACTTTTTAAGCACCCCCCAAAAAACACATAAAACACCACGAGTGCTAGAAGAATATTATACGAGCTTGAAGACAGAATTGGGCAAATTAATTTGCAGTTGAAACTGAAGTTTGTTACTTATTCAGATATTATATGCACTGCCAATTTTTAGCTGAGATTCTAAAAGAACTCAGAGACAAAATGGACTTAAAGTTTTGTCAGAAGTGGGATTCGAACCCACGCCTCCAGGAGAGACTGCGGCCTTAACGCAGCGCCTTAGACCACTGGGCCATCCTGACCACATTTGCTTGATCATCTACAGAGAGGGAAAGATATTGTGAACCAAAAAAAGCACACAACTTAGGTCATGAGTGGCTAGAGCAAGAAAAAAACTCACTGCACTTTTCCAAGTAGACAACCATATAAGCCCATGTGAGGGAAATGATCTGATTTTTTCTCTCCCAAGAAAAAAGTAGAGTAAACACAGAATTGTCAGAAGTGGGATTTGAACCCACGCCTCCAGAAGAGACTGCGACCTGAACGCAGCGCCTTAGACCACTCGGCCATCCTGACTTGCATTTGTGGAACCTTCCACAGGCCAGACAGCCATGCAAGTGGGGTACCGAAAAGGCATGCCCTCAATTTATTTATCCTATTATAAGTACTTCCAACAGATCTTTGAACAATCCATAGAGAGCAGTACCTATGAAGAACTCTTTAGACCTTTAAGGCGTACAAAGAGAAAGTGCTATTAACCAGCCACTTGAAAGGCCCAAAGCTGCTTTGAAATTGAGTCAACAGCCACCTCTTGGCTAGCTAAAGGAAATTCAACAAGGAATTTCAATGTCACAACATAGGGTGGAATACGCAAATCTAAGCAGCCCCTGATCACAGCCCTGAGGAAATTGCCGTAAGTGTGCTGGAGTCCAACTGTCTACCAGATGCTAGGCATTCTTCCATATTTGCATGGCCTGTCTGGCCAGGGCATACAAGAGCATGACTCTTCCAGATGAGCTCTTACATGGGTCCTATGCTCATATAGTAAGGACTGCACTTTGTCAGCAAGACTTTATACAACCGAAATATATGAGAAACCCCAGCTCTCTTGACTAGATGAGGACGGAATCACATCCCAGGTGAAGACCAACAGATGCAACTTCCATCAGATGTTAACCTGAAAAAGGAGATTACATCTCCAAAAGTCATGTCAGAAGTGGGATTCGAACCCACGCCTCCAGAGGAGACTGCGGCCTAAACACAGCACCTTAGACCACTCGGCCATCCTGACAGTGCAGAGTCTTAAGAAATGTATAAAAGTCACTCAGAAATTTCTGCCTCCATGCAAGCCTGAAATAATTTAAACCTTCAAACACAAGGTGCAACTTTATGCACAGGACAATAAACACAGAAGATCACATGTGAAAGCATTTCATTTCACAGGTGTACAATTTGTATGCTTTTAAAATACCTCATACCTCTCACCAGCTATTTAGGGTCCTGTATCCTACTCACAAAATTACCTTGCCTGCGACCTCTCTCTCTACACAAACAACTACTGCACAGGAAGTAGGAAGGCAGAAGGTGGGGCATATTATGCAAATGTATGCTGTCATTGTGCCTAGCAGATTCATGCAGGATTTCTAGATCCTTGCTGGATACAAGAGAGCAGACCTTGTTTCAGATCAACTGTCCCTAGCAGGGAACGTCTGAGCACATGCAGTCTTTTGCTCTCTAGCCCCTGGCCTGGGACTTACCCTCACTGGCTGAGGCGTGAATTTCTGCATACCAACGTTGCATAGATGGTACGTTTGTGGTCGGTTTGGGATGGGTGGGAGGTCAAAAGCATGGAAAAGTATGTCGCCTTCACTTCTAGTCTCCTCTTCTAGGCCTACCTGCCGTTCACTCACTCTGTCTTTGTTTCATTCTCTCCTTCCTCAACACCCCTTCTCACTCACTCGCTCTATCACTTGTGCTCTTTCCCCTTGCTCTGCATTTCATAGTGGAAACATCTCTTGAATGGAGCATTAGAAAATGAGGTTACATAAAATTAACAATCTACTTATTGGAAACCAAAAATATCACAAGACTGAATGTAACCCATTTCATTAATAAAAGGGACTTTTTAAGCACCCCCCAAAAAACACATAAAACACCACGAGTGCTAGAAGAATATTATACGAGCTTGAAGACAGAATTGGGCAAATTAATTTGCAGTTGAAACTGAAGTTTGTTACTTATTCAGATATTATATGCACTGCCAATTTTTAGCTGAGATTCTAAAAGAACTCAGAGACAAAATGGACTTAAAGTTTTGTCAGAAGTGGGATTCGAACCCACGCCTCCAGGAGAGACTGCGGCCTTAACGCAGCGCCTTAGACCACTCGGCCATCCTGGCCAAATTTGCTTGATCATCTACAGAGAGGGAAAGATATTGTGAACCAAAAAAAGCACACATCTTAGGTCATGAGTGGCTAGAGCAAGAAAAAAACTCACTCCACTTTTCCAAGTAGACAACCATATAAGCCCATGTGAGGGAAATGATCAGATTTTTTCTCTCTCAAGAAAAAAGTAGAGTAAACACACAATTGTCAGAAGTGGGATTTGAACCTACGCCTCCAGAAGAGACTGCGACCTGAACGCAGCGCCTTAGACCACTCGGCCATCCTGACTTGCATTTGTGGACCCTTCCACAGGCCAGACAGCCATGCAAGTGGGGTACCGAAAAGGCATGCCCTCAATTTATTTATCCTATTATAAGTACTTCCAACAGATCTTTGAACAATCCATAGAGAGCAGTACCTATGAAGAACTCTTTAGACCTTTAAGGCATACAAAGAGAAAGTGCTATTAACCAGCCACTTGAAAGGCCCAAAGCTGCTTTGAAATTGAGTCAACAGCCACCTCTTGGCTAGCTAAAGCAAATTCAACAAGGAATTTCAATGTCACAACATAGGGTGGAATACGCAAATCTAAGCATCCCCTGATCACAGCCCTGAGGAAATTGCCGTAAGTGTGCTGGAGTCCAACTGTCTACCAGATGCTAGGCATTCTTCCATATTTGCATGGCCTGTCTGGCCAGGGCATACAAGAGCATGACTCTTCCAGATGAGCTCTTACATGGGTCCTATGCTCATATAGTAAGGACTGCACTTTGTCAGCAAGACTTTATACAACCGAAATATATGAGAAACCCCAGCTCTCTTGACTAGATGAGGACGGAATCACATCCCAGGTGAAGACCAACAGATGCAACTTCCATCAGATGTTAACCTGAAAAAGGAGATTACATCTCCAAAAGTCATGTCAGAAGTAGGATTCGAACCTACGCCTCCAGAGGAGACTGCGGCCTAAACACAGCGCCTTAGACCACTCGGCCATCCTGACAGTGCAGAGTCTTAGGAAATGTATAAAAGTCACTCAGAAATTTCTGCCTCCATGCAAGCCTGAAATAATTTAAACCTTCAAACACAAGGTGCAACTTTATGCACAGGACAATAAACACAGAAGATCACATGTGAAAGCATTTCATTTCACAGGTGTACAATTTTTATGCTTTTAAAATACCTCATACCTCTCACCAGCTATTTAGGGTCCTGTATCCTACTCACAAAATTACCTTGCCTGCGACCTCTCTCTCTACACAAACAACTACTGCACAGGAAGTAGGAAGGCAGAAGGTGGGGCATATTATGCAAATGTATGCTGTCATTGTGCCTTGCAGATTCATGCAGGATTTCTAGATCCTTGCTGGATACAAGAGAGCAGACCTTGTTTCAGATCAACTGTCCCTAGCAGGGAACGTCTGAGCACATGCAGTCTTTTGCTCTCTAGCCCCTGGCCTGGGACTTACCCTCACTGGCTGAGGCGTGAATTTCTGCATACCAACGTTGCATAGATGGTACGTTTGTGGTCGGTTTGGGATGGGTGGGAGGTCAAAAGCAGGGAAAAGTATGTCGCCTTCACTTCTAGTCTCCTCTTCTAGGCCTACCTGCCGTTCACTCACTCTGTCTTTGTTTCATTCTCTCCTTCCTCAACACCCCTTCTCACTCACTCGCTCTATCACTTGTGCTCTTTCCCCTTGCTCTGCATTTCATAGTGGAAACATCTCTTGAATGGAGCATTAGAAAATGAGGTTACATAAAATTAACAATCTACTTATTGGAAACCAAAAATATCACAAGACTGAATGTAACCCATTTCATTAATAAAAGGGACTTTTTAAGCACCCCCCAAAAAACACATAAAACACCACGAGTGCTAGAAGAATATTATATGAGCTTGAAGACAGAATTGGGCAAATTAATTTGCAGTTGAAACTGAAGTTTGTTACTTATTCAGATATTATATGCACTGCCAATTTTTAGCTGAGATTCTAAAAGAACTCAGAGACAAAATGGACTTAAAGTTTTGTCAGAAGTGGGATTCGAACCCACGCCTCCAGGAGAGACGGCGGCCTTAACGCAGCGCCTTAGACCACTCGGCCATCCTGACCACATTTGCTTGATCATCTACAGAGAGGGAAAGATATTGTGAACCAAAAAAAGCACACAACTTAGGTCATGAGTGGCTAGAGCAAGAAAAAAACTCACTGCACTTTTCCAAGTAGACAACCATATAAGCCCATGTGAGGGAAATGATCTGATTTTTTCTCTCCCAAGAAAAAAGTAGAGTAAACACACAATTGTCAGAAGTGGGATTTGAACCCACGCCTCCAGAAGAGACTGCGACCTGAACGCAGCGCCTTAGACCACTCGGCCATCCTGACTTGCATTTGTGGAACCTTCCACAGGCCAGACAGCCATGCAAGTGGGGTACCGAAAAGGCATGCCCTCAATTTATTTATCCTATTATAAGTACTTCCAACAGCTCTTTGAACAATCCATAGAGAGCAGTACCTATGAAGAACTCTTTAGACCTTTAAGGCGTACAAAGAGAAAGTGCTATTAACCAGCCACTTGAAAGGCCCAAAGCTGCTTTGAAATTGAGTCAACAGCCACCTCTTGGCTAGCTAAAGGAAATTCAACAAGGAATTTCAATGTCACAACATAGGGTGGAATACGCAAATCTAAGCAGCCCCTGATCACAGCCCTGAGGAAATTGCCGTAAGTGTGCTGGAGTCCAACTGTCTACCAGATGCTAGGCATTCTTCCATATTTGCATGGCCTGTCTGGCCAGGGCATACAAGAGCATGACTTCTCCAGATGAGCTCTTACATGGGTCCTATGCTCATATAGTAAGGACTGCACTTTGTCAGCAAGACTTTATACAACCGAAATATATGAGAAACCCCAGCTCGATTGACTAGATGAGGACGGAATCACATCCCAGGTGAAGACCAACAGATGCAACTTCCATCAGATGTTAACCTGAAAAAGGAGATTACATCTCCAAAAGTCATGTCAGAAGTGGGATTCAAACCCACGCCTCCAGAGGAGACTGCGGCCTAAACACAGCGCCTTAGACCACTCGGCCATCCTGACAGTGCAGAGTCTTAAGAAATGTATAAAAGTCACTCAGAAATTTCTGCCTCCATGCAAGCCTGAAATAATTTAAACCTTCAAACACAAGGTGCAACTTTATGCACAGGACAATAAACACAGAAGATCACATGTGAAAGCATTTCATTTCACAGGTGTACAATTTTTATGCTTTTAGAATACCTCATACCTCTCACCAGCTATTTAGGGTCCTGTATCCTACTCACAAAATTACCTTGCCTGCGACCTCTCTCTCTACACAAACAACTACTGCACAGGAAGTAGGAAGGCAGAAGGAGGGGCATATTATGCAAATGTATGCTGTCATTGTGCCTTGCAGATTCATGCAGGATTTCTAGATCCTTGCTGGATACAAGAGAGCAGACCTTGTTTCAGATCAACTGTCCCTAGCAGGGAACGTCTGAGCACATGCAGTCTTTTGCTCTCTAGCCCCTGGCCTGGGACTTACCCTCACTGGCTGAGGCGTGAATTTCTGCATACCAACGTTGCATAGATGGTACGTTTGTGGTCGGTTTGGGATGGGTGGGAGGTCAAAAGCAGGGAAAAGTATGTCGCCTTCACTTCTAGTCTCCTCTTCTAGGCCTACCTGCCGTTCACTCACTCTGTCTTTGTTTCATTCTCTCCTTCCTCAACACCCCTTCTCACTCACTCGCTCTATCACTTGTGTTCTTTCCCCTTGCTCTGCATTTCATAGTGGAAACATCTCTTGAATGGAGCATTAGAAAATGAGGTTACATAAAATTAACAATCTACTTATTGGAAACCAAAAATATCACAAGACTGAATGTAACCCCTTTCATTAATAAAAGGGACTTTTTAAGCACCCCCCAAAAAACACATAAAACACCACGAGTGCTAGAAGAATATTATACGAGCTTGAAGACAGAATTGGGCAAATTAATTTGCAGTTGAAACTGAAGTTTGTTACTTATTCAGATATTATATGCACTGCCAATTTTTAGCTGAGATTCTAGAAGAACTCAGAGACAAAATGGACTTAAAGTTTTGTCAGAAGTGGGATTCGAACCCACGCCTCCAGGAGAGACTGCGGCCTTAACGCAGCGCCTTAGACCACTCGGCCATCCTGACCACATTTGCTTGATCATCTACAGAGAGGGAAAGATATTGTGAACCAAAAAAAGCACACAACTTAGGTCATGAGTGGCTAGAGCAAGAAAAAAACTCACTGCACTTTTCCAGTTAGACAACCATATAAGCCCATGTGAGGGAAATGATCTGATTTTTTCTCTCCCAAGAAAAAAGTAGAGTAAACACACAATTGTCAGAAGTGGGATTTGAACCCACGCCTCCAGAAGAGACTGCGACCTGAACGCAGCGCCTTAGACCACTCGGCCATCCTGACTTGCATTTGTGGAACCTTCCACAGGCCAGACAGCATTGCAAGTGGTGTACCGAAAAGGCATGCCCTCAATTTATTTATCCTATTATAAGTACTTCCAACAGCTCTTTGAACAATCCATAGAGAGCAGTACCTATGAAGAACTCTTTAGACCTTTAAGGCGTACAAAGAGAAAGTGCTATTAACCAGCCACTTGAAAGGCCCAAAGCTGCTTTGAAATTGAGTCAACAGCCACCTCTTGGCTAGCTAAAGCAAATTCAACAAGGAATTTCAATGTCACAACATAGGGTGGAATACGCAAATCTAAGCAGCCCCTGATCACAGCCCTGAGGAAATTGCCATAAGTGTGCTGGAGTCCAACTGTCTACCAGATGCTAGGCATTCTTCCATATTTGCATGGCCTGTCTGGCCAGGGCATACAAGAGCATGACTCTTCCAGATGAGCTCTTACATGGGTCCTATGCTCATATAGTAAGGACTGCACTTTGTCAGCAAGACTTTATACAACCGAAATATATGAGAAACCCCAGCTCGATTGACTAGATGAGGACGGAATCACATCCCAGGTGAAGACCAACAGATGCAACTTCCACCAGATGTTAACCTGAAAAAGGAGATTACATCTCCAAAAGTCATGTCAGAAGTGGGATTCGAACCCACGCCTCCAGAGGAGACTGCAGCCTAAACACAGCACCTTAGACCACTCGGCCATCCTGACAGTCCAGAATCTTAAGAAATGTATAAAAGTCACTCAGAAATTTCTGCTTCCATGCAAGCCTGAAATAATTTAAACCTTCAAACACAAGGTGCAACTTTATGCACAGGACAATAAACACAGAAGGCCACATGTGAAAGCATTTCATTTCACAGGTGTACAATTTTTATGCTTTTAGAATACCTCATACCTCTCACCAGCTATTTAGGGTCCTGTATCCTACTCACAAAATTACCTTGCCTGTGACCTCTCTCCCTACACAAACAACTACTGCACAGGAAGTAGGAAGGCAGAAGGTGGGGCATATTATGCAAATGTATGCTGTCATTGTGCCTTGCAGATTCATGCAGTATTTCTAGATCCTTGCTGGATACAAGAGAGCAGACCTTGTTTCAGATCAACTGTCCCTAGCAGGGAACGTCTGAGCACATGCAGTCTTTTGCTCTCTAGCCCCTGGCCTGGGACTTACCCTCACTGGCTGAGGCGTGAATTTCTGCATACCAACGTTGCATAGATGGTACGTTTGTGGTCGGTTTGGGATGGGTGGGAGGTCAAAAGCAGGGAAAAGTATGTCGCCTTCACTTCTAGTCTCCTCTTCTAGGCCTACCTGCCGTTCACTCACTCTGTCTTTGTTTCATTCTCTCCTTCCTCAACACCCCTTCTCACTCACTCGCTCTATCACTTGTGCTCTTTCCCCTTGCTCTGCATTTCATAGTGGAAACATCTCTTGAATGGAGCATTAGAAAATGAGGTTACATAAAATTAACAATCTACTTATTGGAAACCAAAAATATCACAAGACTGAATGTAACCCATTTCATTAATAAGAGGGACTTTTTAAGCACCCCCCAAAAAACACATAAAACACCACGAGTGCTAGAAGAATATTATACGAGCTTGAAGACAGAATTGGGCAAATTAATTTGCAGTTGAAACTGAAGTTTGTTACTTATTCAGATATTATATGCACTGCCAATTTTTAGCTGAGATTCTAAAAGAACTCAGAGACAAAATGGACTTAAAGTTTTGTCAGAAGTGGGATTCGAACCCACGCCTCCAGGAGAGACTGCGGCCTTAACGCAGCGCCTTAGACCACTGGGCCATCCTGACCACATTTGCTTGATCATCTACAGAGAGGGAAAGATATTGTGAACCAAAAAAAGCACACAACTTAGGTCATGAGTGGCTAGAGCAAGAAAAAAACTCACTGCACTTTTCCAAGTAGACAACCATATAAGCCCATGTGAGGGAAATGATCTGATTTTTTCTCTCCCAAGAAAAAAGTAGAGTAAACACAGAATTGTCAGAAGTGGGATTTGAACCCACGCCTCCAGAAGAGACTGCGACCTGAACGCAGCGCCTTAGACCACTCGGCCATCCTGACTTGCATTTGTGGAACCTTCCACAGGCCAGACAGCCATGCAAGTGGGGTACCGAAAAGGCATGCCCTCAATTTATTTATCCTATTATAAGTACTTCCAACAGATCTTTGAACAATCCATAGAGAGCAGTACCTATGAAGAACTCTTTAGACCTTTAAGGCGTACAAAGAGAAAGTGCTATTAACCAGCCACTTGAAAGGCCCAAAGCTGCTTTGAAATTGAGTCAACAGCCACCTCTTGGCTAGCTAAAGGAAATTCAACAAGGAATTTCAATGTCACAACATAGGGTGGAATACGCAAATCTAAGCAGCCCCTGATCACAGCCCTGAGGAAATTGCCGTAAGTGTGCTGGAGTCCAACTGTCTACCAGATGCTAGGCATTCTTCCATATTTGCATGGCCTGTCTGGCCAGGGCATACAAGAGCATGACTCTTCCAGATGAGCTCTTACATGGGTCCTATGCTCATATAGTAAGGACTGCACTTTGTCAGCAAGACTTTATACAACCGAAATATATGAGAAACCCCAGCTCTCTTGACTAGATGAGGACGGAATCACATCCCAGGTGAAGACCAACAGATGCAACTTCCATCAGATGTTAACCTGAAAAAGGAGATTACATCTCCAAAAGTCATGTCAGAAGTGGGATTCGAACCCACGCCTCCAGAGGAGACTGCGGCCTAAACACAGCACCTTAGACCACTCGGCCATCCTGACAGTGCAGAGTCTTAAGAAATGTATAAAAGTCACTCAGAAATTTCTGCCTCCATGCAAGCCTGAAATAATTTAAACCTTCAAACACAAGGTGCAACTTTATGCACAGGACAATAAACACAGAAGATCACATGTGAAAGCATTTCATTTCACAGGTGTACAATTTGTATGCTTTTAAAATACCTCATACCTCTCACCAGCTATTTAGGGTCCTGTATCCTACTCACAAAATTACCTTGCCTGCGACCTCTCTCTCTACACAAACAACTACTGCACAGGAAGTAGGAAGGCAGAAGGTGGGGCATATTATGCAAATGTATGCTGTCATTGTGCCTAGCAGATTCATGCAGGATTTCTAGATCCTTGCTGGATACAAGAGAGCAGACCTTGTTTCAGATCAACTGTCCCTAGCAGGGAACGTCTGAGCACATGCAGTCTTTTGCTCTCTAGCCCCTGGCCTGGGACTTACCCTCACTGGCTGAGGCGTGAATTTCTGCATACCAACGTTGCATAGATGGTACGTTTGTGGTCGGTTTGGGATGGGTGGGAGGTCAAAAGCATGGAAAAGTATGTCGCCTTCACTTCTAGTCTCCTCTTCTAGGCCTACCTGCCGTTCACTCACTCTGTCTTTGTTTCATTCTCTCCTTCCTCAACACCCCTTCTCACTCACTCGCTCTATCACTTGTGCTCTTTCCCCTTGCTCTGCATTTCATAGTGGAAACATCTCTTGAATGGAGCATTAGAAAATGAGGTTACATAAAATTAACAATCTACTTATTGGAAACCAAAAATATCACAAGACTGAATGTAACCCATTTCATTAATAAAAGGGACTTTTTAAGCACCCCCCAAAAAACACATAAAACACCACGAGTGCTAGAAGAATATTATACGAGCTTGAAGACAGAATTGGGCAAATTAATTTGCAGTTGAAACTGAAGTTTGTTACTTATTCAGATATTATATGCACTGCCAATTTTTAGCTGAGATTCTAAAAGAACTCAGAGACAAAATGGACTTAAAGTTTTGTCAGAAGTGGGATTCGAACCCACGCCTCCAGGAGAGACTGCGGCCTTAACGCAGCGCCTTAGACCACTCGGCCATCCTGGCCAAATTTGCTTGATCATCTACAGAGAGGGAAAGATATTGTGAACCAAAAAAAGCACACATCTTAGGTCATGAGTGGCTAGAGCAAGAAAAAAACTCACTCCACTTTTCCAAGTAGACAACCATATAAGCCCATGTGAGGGAAATGATCAGATTTTTTCTCTCTCAAGAAAAAAGTAGAGTAAACACACAATTGTCAGAAGTGGGATTTGAACCTACGCCTCCAGAAGAGACTGCGACCTGAACGCAGCGCCTTAGACCACTCGGCCATCCTGACTTGCATTTGTGGACCCTTCCACAGGCCAGACAGCCATGCAAGTGGGGTACCGAAAAGGCATGCCCTCAATTTATTTATCCTATTATAAGTACTTCCAACAGATCTTTGAACAATCCATAGAGAGCAGTACCTATGAAGAACTCTTTAGACCTTTAAGGCATACAAAGAGAAAGTGCTATTAACCAGCCACTTGAAAGGCCCAAAGCTGCTTTGAAATTGAGTCAACAGCCACCTCTTGGCTAGCTAAAGCAAATTCAACAAGGAATTTCAATGTCACAACATAGGGTGGAATACGCAAATCTAAGCATCCCCTGATCACAGCCCTGAGGAAATTGCCGTAAGTGTGCTGGAGTCCAACTGTCTACCAGATGCTAGGCATTCTTCCATATTTGCATGGCCTGTCTGGCCAGGGCATACAAGAGCATGACTCTTCCAGATGAGCTCTTACATGGGTCCTATGCTCATATAGTAAGGACTGCACTTTGTCAGCAAGACTTTATACAACCGAAATATATGAGAAACCCCAGCTCTCTTGACTAGATGAGGACGGAATCACATCCCAGGTGAAGACCAACAGATGCAACTTCCATCAGATGTTAACCTGAAAAAGGAGATTACATCTCCAAAAGTCATGTCAGAAGTAGGATTCGAACCTACGCCTCCAGAGGAGACTGCGGCCTAAACACAGCGCCTTAGACCACTCGGCCATCCTGACAGTGCAGAGTCTTAGGAAATGTATAAAAGTCACTCAGAAATTTCTGCCTCCATGCAAGCCTGAAATAATTTAAACCTTCAAACACAAGGTGCAACTTTATGCACAGGACAATAAACACAGAAGATCACATGTGAAAGCATTTCATTTCACAGGTGTACAATTTTTATGCTTTTAAAATACCTCATACCTCTCACCAGCTATTTAGGGTCCTGTATCCTACTCACAAAATTACCTTGCCTGCGACCTCTCTCTCTACACAAACAACTACTGCACAGGAAGTAGGAAGGCAGAAGGTGGGGCATATTATGCAAATGTATGCTGTCATTGTGCCTTGCAGATTCATGCAGGATTTCTAGATCCTTGCTGGATACAAGAGAGCAGACCTTGTTTCAGATCAACTGTCCCTAGCAGGGAACGTCTGAGCACATGCAGTCTTTTGCTCTCTAGCCCCTGGCCTGGGACTTACCCTCACTGGCTGAGGCGTGAATTTCTGCATACCAACGTTGCATAGATGGTACGTTTGTGGTCGGTTTGGGATGGGTGGGAGGTCAAAAGCAGGGAAAAGTATGTCGCCTTCACTTCTAGTCTCCTCTTCTAGGCCTACCTGCCGTTCACTCACTCTGTCTTTGTTTCATTCTCTCCTTCCTCAACACCCCTTCTCACTCACTCGCTCTATCACTTGTGCTCTTTCCCCTTGCTCTGCATTTCATAGTGGAAACATCTCTTGAATGGAGCATTAGAAAATGAGGTTACATAAAATTAACAATCTACTTATTGGAAACCAAAAATATCACAAGACTGAATGTAACCCATTTCATTAATAAAAGGGACTTTTTAAGCACCCCCCAAAAAACACATAAAACACCACGAGTGCTAGAAGAATATTATACGAGCTTGAAGACAGAATTGGGCAAATTAATTTGCAGTTGAAACTGAAGTTTGTTACTTATTCAGATATTATATGCACTGCCAATTTTTAGCTGAGATTCTAAAAGAACTCAGAGACAAAATGGACTTAAAGTTTTGTCAGAAGTGGGATTCGAACCCACGCCTCCAGGAGAGACTGCGGCCTTAACGCAGCGCCTTAGACCACTCGGCCACCCTGACCACATTTGCTTGATTATCTACAGAGAGGGAAAGATATTGTGAACCAGAAAAAACAAACAACTTAGGTCATGAGTGGCTAGAGCAAGAAAAAAACTCACTGCACTTTTCCAAGTAGACAACCATATAAGCCCATGTGAGGGAAATGATCTGATTTTTTCTCTCCCAAGAAAAAAGTAGAGTAAACACACAATTGTCAGAAGTGGGATTTGAACCCACGCCTCCAGAAGAGACTGCGACCTGAACGCAGCGCCTTAGACCACTCGGCCATCCTGACTTGCATTTGTGGAACCTTCCACAGGCCAGACAGCCATGCAAGTGGGGTACCAAAAAGGCATGCCCTCAATTTATTTATCCTATTATAAGTACTTCCAACAGCTCTTTGAACAATCCATAGAGAGCAGTACCTATGAAGAACTCTTTAGACCTTTAAAGCGTACAAAGAGAAAGTGCTATTAACCAGCCACTTGAAAGGCCCAAAGCTGCTTTGAAATTGAGTCAACAGCCACCTCTTGGCTAGCTAAAGCAAATTCAACAAGGAATTTCAATGTCACAACATAGGGTGGAATACGCAAATCTAAGCAGCCCCTGATCACAGCCCTGAGGAAATTGCCGTAAGTGTGCTGGAGTCCAACTGTCTACCAGATGCTAGGCATTCTTCCATATTCGCATGGCCTGTCTGGCCAGGGCATACAAGAGCATGACTCTTCCAGATGAGCTCTTACATGGGTCCTATGCTCATATAGTAAGGACTGCACTTTGTCAGCAAGACTTTATACAACCGAAATATATGAGAAACCCCAGCTCTCTTGACTAGATGAGGACGGAATCACATCCCAGGTGAAGACCAACAGATGCAACTTCCATCAGATGTTAACCTGAAAAAGGAGATTACATCTCCAAAAGTCATGTCAGAAGTGGGATTCGAACCCACACCTCCAGAGGAGACTGCGGCCTAAACACAGCACCTTAGACCACTCGGCCATCCTGACAGTGCAGAGTCTTAAGAAATGTATAAAAGTCACTCAGAAATTTCTGCCTCCATGCAAGCCTGAAATAATTTAAACCTTCAAACACAAGGTGCAACTTTATGCACAGGACAATAAACACAGAAGATCACATGTGAAAGCATTTCATTTCACAGGTGTACAATTTGTATGCTTTTAAAATACCTCATACCTCTCACCAGCTATTTAGGGTCCTGTATCCTACTCACAAAATTACCTTGCCTGCGACCTCTCTCTCTACACAAACAACTACTGCACAGGAAGTAGGAAGGCAGAAGGTGGGGCATATTATGCAAATGTATGCTGTCATTGTGCCTAGCAGATTCATGCAGGATTTCTAGATCCTTGCTGGATACAAGAGAGCAGACCTTGTTTCAGATCAACTGTCCCTAGCAGGGAACGTCTGAGCACATGCAGTCTTTTGCTCTCTAGCCCCTGGCCTGGGACTTACCCTCACTGGCTGAGGCGTGAATTTCTGCATACCAACGTTGCATAGATGGTACGTTTGTGGTCGGTTTGGGATGGGTGGGAGGTCAAAAGCATGGAAAAGTATGTCGCCTTCACTTCTAGTCTCCTCTTCTAGGCCTACCTGCCGTTCACTCACTCTGTCTTTGTTTCATTCTCTCCTTCCTCAACACCCCTTCTCACTCACTCGCTCTATCACTTGTGCTCTTTCCCCTTGCTCTGCATTTCATAGTGGAAACATCTCTTGAATGGAGCATTAGAAAATGAGGTTACATAAAATTAACAATCTACTTATTGGAAACCAAAAATATCACAAGACTGAATGTAACCCATTTCATTAATAAAAGGGACTTTTTAAGCACCCCCCAAAAAACACATAAAACACCACGAGTGCTAGAAGAATATTATACGAGCTTGAAGACAGAATTGGGCAAATTAATTTGCAGTTGAAACTGAAGTTTGTTACTTATTCAGATATTATATGCACTGCCAATTTTTAGCTGAGATTCTAAAAGAACTCAGAGACAAAATGGACTTAAAGTTTTGTCAGAAGTGGGATTCGAACCCACGCCTCCAGGAGAGACTGCGGCCTTAACGCAGCGCCTTAGACCACTCGGCCATCCTGACCACATTTGCTTGATCATCTACAGAGAGGGAAAGATATTGTGAACCAAAAAAAGCACACATCTTAGGTCATGAGTGGCTAGAGCAAGAAAAAAACTCACTCCACTTTTCCAAGTAGACAACCATATAAGCCCATGTGAGGGAAATGATCAGATTTTTTCTCTCTCAAGAAAAAAGTAGAGTAAACACACAATTGTCAGAAGTGGGATTTGAACCTACGCCTCCAGAAGAGACTGCGACCTGAACGCAGCGCCTTAGACCACTCGGCCATCCTGACTTGCATTTGTGGACCCTTCCACAGGCCAGACAGCCATGCAAGTGGGGTACCGAAAAGGCATGCCCTCAATTTATTTATCCTATTATAAGTACTTCCAACAGATCTTTGAACAATCCATAGAGAGCAGTACCTATGAAGAACTCTTTAGACCTTTAAGGCGTACAAAGAGAAAGTGCTATTAACCAGCCACTTGAAAGGCCCAAAGCTGCTTTGAAATTGAGTCAACAGCCACCTCTTGGCTAGCTAAAGCAAATTCAACAAGGAATTTCAATGTCACAACATAGGGTGGAATACGCAAATCTAAGCATCCCCTGATCACAGCCCTGAGGAAATTGCCGTAAGTGTGCTGGAGTCCAACTGTCTACCAGATGCTAGGCATTCTTCCATATTTGCATGGCCTGTCTGGCCAGGGCATACAAGAGCATGACTCTTCCAGATGAGCTCTTACATGGGTCCTATGCTCATATAGTAAGGACTGCACTTTGTCAGCAAGACTTTATACAACCGAAATATATGAGAAACCCCAGCTCTCTTGACTAGATGAGGACGGAATCACATCCCAGGTGAAGACCAACAGATGCAACTTCCATCAGATGTTAACCTGAAAAAGGAGATTACATCTCCAAAAGTCATGTCAGAAGTAGGATTCGAACCTACGCCTCCAGAGGAGACTGCGGCCTAAACACAGCGCCTTAGACCACTCGGCCATCCTGACAGTGCAGAGTCTTAGGAAATGTATAAAAGTCACTCAGAAATTTCTGCCTCCATGCAAGCCTGAAATAATTTAAACCTTCAAACACAAGGTGCAACTTTATGCACAGGACAATAAACACAGAAGATCACATGTGAAAGCATTTCATTTCACAGGTGTACAATTTTTATGCTTTTAAAATACCTCATACCTCTCACCAGCTATTTAGGGTCCTGTATCCTACTCACAAAATTACCTTGCCTGCGACCTCTCTCTCTACACAAACAACTACTGCACAGGAAGTAGGAAGGCAGAAGGTGGGGCATATTATGCAAATGTATGCTGTCATTGTGCCTTGCAGATTCATGCAGGATTTCTAGATCCTTGCTGGATACAAGAGAGCAGACCTTGTTTCAGATCAACTGTCCCTAGCAGGGAACGTCTGAGCACATGCAGTCTTTTGCTCTCTAGCCCCTGGCCTGGGACTTACCCTCACTGGCTGAGGCGTGAATTTCTGCATACCAACGTTGCATAGATGGTACGTTTGTGGTCGGTTTGGGATGGGTGGGAGGTCAAAAGCAGGGAAAAGTATGTCGCCTTCACTTCTAGTCTCCTCTTCTAGGCCTACCTGCCGTTCACTCACTCTGTCTTTGTTTCATTCTCTCCTTCCTCAACACCCCTTCTCACTCACTCGCTCTATCACTTGTGCTCTTTCCCCTTGCTCTGCATTTCATAGTGGAAACATCTCTTGAATGGAGCATTAGAAAATGAGGTTACATAAAATTAACAATCTACTTATTGGAAACCAAAAATATCACAAGACTGAATGTAACCCATTTCATTAATAAAAGGGACTTTTTAAGCACCCCCCAAAAAACACATAAAACACCACGAGTGCTAGAAGAATATTATACGAGCTTGAAGACAGAATTGGGCAAATTAATTTGCAGTTGAAACTGAAGTTTGTTACTTATTCAGATATTATATGCACTGCCAATTTTTAGCTGAGATTCTAAAAGAACTCAGAGACAAAATGGACTTAAAGTTTTGTCAGAAGTGGGATTCGAACCCACGCCTCCAGGAGAGACTGCGGCCTTAACGCAGCGCCTTAGACCACTCGGCCACCCTGACCACATTTGCTTGATTATCTACAGAGAGGGAAAGATATTGTGAACCAGAAAAAACAAACAACTTAGGTCATGAGTGGCTAGAGCAAGAAAAAAACTCACTGCACTTTTCCAAGTAGACAACCATATAAGCCCATGTGAGGGAAATGATCTGATTTTTTCTCTCCCAAGAAAAAAGTAGAGTAAACACACAATTGTCAGAAGTGGGATTTGAACCCACGCCTCCAGAAGAGACTGCGACCTGAACGCAGCGCCTTAGACCACTCGGCCATCCTGACTTGCATTTGTGGAACCTTCCACAGGCCAGACAGCCATGCAAGTGGGGTACCAAAAAGGCATGCCCTCAATTTATTTATCCTATTATAAGTACTTCCAACAGCTCTTTGAACAATCCATAGAGAGCAGTACCTATGAAGAACTCTTTAGACCTTTAAGGCGTACAAAGAGAAAGTGCTATTAACCAGCCACTTGAAAGGCCCAAAGCTGCTTTGAAATTGAGTCAACAGCCACCTCTTGGCTAGCTAAAGCAAATTCAACAAGGAATTTCAATGTCACAACATAGGGTGGAATACGCAAATCTAAGCAGCCCCTGATCACAGCCCTGAGGAAATTGCCGTAAGTGTGCTGGAGTCCAACTGTCTACCAGATGCTAGGCATTCTTCCATATTTGCATGGCCTGTCTGGCCAGGGCATACAAGAGCATGACTCTTCCAGATGAGCTCTTACATGGGTCCTATGCTCATATAGTAAGGACTGCACTTTGTCAGCAAGACTTTATACAACCGAAATATATGAGAAACCCCAGCTCTCTTGACTAGATGAGGACGGAATCACATCCCAGGTGAAGACCAACAGATGCAACTTCCATCAGATGTTAACCTGAAAAAGGAGATTACATCTCCAAAAGTCATGTCAGAAGTGGGATTCGAACCCACGCCTCCAGAGGAGACTGCGGCCTAAACACAGCACCTTAGACCACTCGGCCATCCTGACAGTGCAGAGTCTTAAGAAATGTATAAAAGTCACTCAGAAATTTCTGCCTCCATGCAAGCCTGAAATAATTTAAACCTTCAAACACAAGGTGCAACTTTATGCACAGGACAATAAACACAGAAGATCACATGTGAAAGCATTTCATTTCACAGGTGTACAATTTTTATGCTTTTAAAATACCTCATACCTCTCACCAGCTATTTAGGGTCCTGTATCCTACTCACAAAATTACCTTGCCTGCAACCTCTCTCTCTACACAAACAACTACTGCACAGGAAGTAGGAAGGCAGAAGGTGGGGCATATTATGCAAATGTATGCTGTCATTGTGCCTTGCAGATTCATGCAGGATTTCTAGATCCTTGCTGGATACAAGAGAGCAGACCTTGTTTCAGATCAACTGTCCCTAGCAGGGAACGTCTGAGCACATGCAGTCTTTTGCTCTCTAGCCCCTGGCCTGGGACTTACCCTCACTGGCTGAGGCGTGAATTTCTGCATACCAACGTTGCATAGATGGTACGTTTGTGGTCGGTTTGGGATGGGTGGGAGGTCAAAAGCATGGAAAAGTATGTCGCCTTCACTTCTAGTCTCCTCTTCTAGGCCTACCTGCCGTTCACTCACTCTGTCTTTGTTTCATTCTCTCCTTCCTCAACACCCCTTCTCACTCACTCGCTCTATCACTTGTGCTCTTTCCCCTTGCTCTGCATTTCATAGTGGAAACATCTCTTGAATGGAGCATTAGAAAATGAGGTTACATAAAATTAACAATCTACTTATTGGAAACCAAAAATATCACAAGACTGAATGTAACCCATTTCATTAATAAAAGGGACTTTTTAAGCACCCCCCAAAAAACACATAAAACACCACGAGTGCTAGAAGAATATTATACGAGCTTGAAGACAGAATTGGGCAAATTAATTTGCAGTTGAAACTGAAGTTTGTTACTTATTCAGATATTATATGCACTGCCAATTTTTAGCTGAGATTCTAAAAGAACTCAGAGACAAAATGGACTTAAAGTTTTGTCAGAAGTGGGATTCGAACCCACGCCTCCAGGAGAGACTGCGGCCTTAACGCAGCGCCTTAGACAACTCGGCCATCCTGACCACATTTGCTTGATCATCTACAGAGAGGGAAAGATATTGTGAACCAAAAAAAGCACACATCTTAGGTCATGAGTGGCTAGAGCAAGAAAAAAACTCACTGCACTTTTCCAAGTAGACAACCATATAAGCCCATGTGAGGGAAATGATCAGATTTTTTCTCTCTCAAGAAAAAAGTAGAGTAAACACACAATTGTCAGAAGTGGGATTTGAACCCACGCCTCCAGAAGAGACTGCGACCTGAACGCAGCGCCTTAGACCACTCGGCCATCCTGACTTGCATTTGTGGAACCTTCCACAGGCCAGACAGCCATGCAAGTGGGGTACCGAAAAGGCATGCCCTCAATTTATTTATCCTATTATAAGTACTTCCAACAGATCTTTGAACAATCCATAGAGAGCAGTACCTATGAAGAACTCTTTAGACCTTTAAGGCGTACAAAGAGAAAGTGCTATTAACCAGCCACTTGAAAGGCCCAAAGCTGCTTTGAAATTGAGTCAACAGCCACCTCTTGGCTAGCTAAAGCAAATTCAACAAGGAATTTCAATGTCACAACATAGGGTGGAATACGCAAATCTAGGCAGCCCCTGATCACAGCCCTGAGGAAATTGCCGTAAGTGTCCTGGAATCCAACTGTCTACCAGATGCTAGGCATTCTTCCATATTTGCATTGCCTGTCTGGCCAGGGCATACAAGAGCATGACTCTTCCAGATGAGCTCTTACATGGGTCCTATGCTCATATAGTAAGGACTGCACTTTGTCAGCAAGACTTTATACAACCGAAATATATGAGAAACCCCAGCTCGATTGACTAGATGAGGACGGAATCACATCCCAGGTGAAGACCAACAGATGCAACTTCCATCAGATGTTAACCTGAAAAAGGAGATTACATCTCCAAAAGTCATGTCAGAAGTGGGATTCGAACCCACGCCTCCAGAGGAGACTGCGGCCTAAACACAGCGCCTTAGACCACTCGGCCAGCCTGACAGTGCAGAGTCTTAGGAAATGTATAAAAGTCACTCATAAATTTCTGCCTCCATGCAAGCCTGAAATAATTTAAACCTTCAAACACAAGGTGCAACTTTATGCACAGGACAATAAACACAGAAGATCACATGTGAAAGCATTTCATTTCACAGGTGTACAATTTTTATGCTTTTAGAATACCTCATACCTCTCACCAGCTATTTAGGGTCCTGTATCCTACTCACAAAATTACCTTGCCTGCGACCTCTCTCTCTACACAAACAACTACTGCACAGGAAGTAGGAAGGCAGAAGGTGGGGCATATTATGCAAATGTATGCTGTCATTGTGCCTTGCAGATTCATGCAGGATTTCTAGATCCTTGCTGGATACAAGAGAGCAGACCTTGTTTCAGATCAACTGTCCCTAGCAGGGAACGTCTGAGCACATGCAGTCTTTTGCTCTCTAGCCCCTGGCCTGGGACTTACCCTCACTGGCTGAGGCGTGAATTTCTGCATACCAACGTTGCATAGATGGTACGTTTGTGGTCGGTTTGGGATGGGTGGGAGGTCAAAAGCAGGGAAAAGTATGTCGCCTTCACTTCTAGTCTCCTCTTCTAGGCCTACCTGCAGTTCACTCACTCTGTCTTTGTTTCATTCTCTCCTTCCTCAACACCCCTTCTCACTCACTCGCTCTATCACTTGTGCTCTTTCCCCTTGCTCTGCATTTCATAGTGGAAACATCTCTTGAATGGAGCATTAGAAAATGAGGTTACATAAAATTAACAATCTACTTATTGGAAACCAAAAATATCACAAGAATGAATGTAACCCATTTCATTAATAAAAGGGACTTTTTAAGCACCCCCCAAAAAACACATAAAACACCACGAGTGCTAGAAGAATATTATACGAGCTTGAAGACAGAATTGGGCAAATTAATTTGCAGTTGAAACTGAAGTTTGTTACTTATTCAGATATTATATGCACTGCCAATTTTTAGCTGAGATTCTAAAAGAACTCAGAGACAAAATGGACTTAAAGTTTTGTCAGAAGTGGGATTCGAACCCACGCCTCCAGGAGAGACTGCGGCCTTAACGCAGCGCCTTAGACCACTCGGCCATCCTGACCACATTTGCTTGATCATCTACAGAGAGGGAAAGATATTGTGAACCAAAAAAAGCACACAACTAAGGTCATGAGTGGCTAGAGCAAGAAAAAAACTCACTGCACTTTTCCAAGTAGACAACCATATAAGCCCATGTGAGGGAAATGATCTGATTTTTTCTCTCCCAAGAAAAAAGTAGAGTAAACACACAATTGTCAGAAGTGGGATTTGAACCCACGCCTCCAGAAGAGACTGCGACCTGAACGCAGCGCCTTAGACCACTCGGCCATCCTGACTTGCATTTGTGGAACCTTCCACAGGCCAGACAGCCATGCAAGTGGGGTACCGAAAAGGCATGCCCTCAATTTATTTATCCTATTATAAGTACTTCCAACAGATCTTTGAACAATCCATAGAGAGAAGTACCTATGAAGAACTCTTTAGACCTTTAAGGCGTACAAAGAGAAAGTGCTATTAACCAGCCACTTGAAAGGCCCAAAGCTGCTTTGAAATTGAGTCAACAGCCACCTCTTGGCTAGCTAAAGCAAATTCAACAAGGAATTTCAATGTCACAACATAGGGTGGAATACGCAAATCTAAGCAGCCCCTGATCACAGCCCTGAGGAAATTGCCGTAAGTGTGCTGGAATCCAACTGTCTACCAGATGCTAGGCATTCTTCCATATTTGCATGGCCTGTCTGGCCAGGGCATACAAGAGCATGACTCTTCCAGATGAGCTCTTACATGGGTCCTATGCTCATATAGTAAGGACTGCACTTTGTCAGCAAGACTTTATACAACCGAAATATATGAGAAACCCCAGCTCGATTGACTAGATGAGGACGGAATCACATCCCAGGTGAAGACCAACAGATGCAACTTCCATCAGATGTTAACCTGAAAAAGGAGATTACATCTCCAAAAGTCATGTCAGAAGTGGGATTCGAACCCACGCCTCCAGAGGAGACTGCGGCCTAAACACAGCGCCTTAGACCACTCGGCCATCCTGACAGTGCAGAGTCTTAAGAAATGTATAAAAGTCACTCAGAAATTTCTGCCTCCATGCAAGCCTGAAATAATTTAAACCTTCAAACACAAGGTGCAACTTTATGCACAGGACAATAAACACAGAAGATCACATGTGAAAGCATTTCATTTCACAGGTGTACAATTTTTATGCTTTTAGAATACCTCATACCTCTCACCAGCTATTTAGGGTCCTGTATCCTACTCACAAAATTACCTTGCCTGCGACCTCTCTCTCTACACAAACAACTACTGCACAGGAAGTAGGAAGGCAGAAGGTGGGGCATATTATGCAAATGTATGCTGTCATTGTGCCTTGCAGATTCATGCAGGATTTCTAGATCCTTGCTGGATACAAAAGAGCAGACCTTGTTTCAGATCAACTGTCCCTAGCAGGGAACGTCTGAGCACATGCAGTCTTTTGCTCTCTAGCCCCTGGCCTGGGACTTACCCTCACTGGCTGAGGCGTGAATTTCTGCATACCAACGTTGCATAGATGGTACGTTTGTGGTCGGTTTGGGATGGGTGGGAGGTCAAAAGCATGGAAAAGTATGTCGCCTTCACTTCTAGTCTCCTCTTCTAGGCCTACCTGCCGTTCACTCACTCTGTCTTTGTTTCATTCTCTCCTTCCTCAACACCCCTTCTCACTCACTCGCTCTATCACTTGTGCTCTTTCCCCTTGCTCTGCATTTCATAGTGGAAACATCTCTTGAATGGAGCATTAGAAAATGAGGTTACATAAAATTAACAATCTACTTATTGGAAACCAAAAATATCACAAGACTGAATGTAACCCATTTCATTAAAAAAGGGACTTTTTAAGCACCCCCCAAAAAACACATAAAACACCACGAGTGCTAGAAGAATATTATACGAGCTTGAAGACAGAATTGGGCAAATTAATTTGCAGTTGAAACTGAAGTTTGTTACTTATTCAGATATTATATGCACTGCCAATTTTTAGCTGAGATTCTAAAAGAACTCAGAGACAAAATGGACTTAAAGTTTTGTCAGAAGTGGGATTCGAACCCACGCCTCCAGGAGAGACTGCGGCCTTAACGCAGCGCCTTAGACCACTCGGCCATCCTGACCACATTTGCTTGATCATCTACAGAGAGGGAAAGATATTGTGAACCAAAAAAAGCACACATCTTAGGTCATGAGTGGCTAGAGCAAGAAAAAAACTCACTGCACTTTTCCAAGTAGACAACCATATAAGCCCATGTGAGGGAAATGATCAGATTTTTTCTCTCTCAAGAAAAACGTAGAGTAAACACACAATTGTCAGAAGTGGGATTTGATCCCACGCCTCCAGAAGAGACTGCGACCTGAATGCAGCGCCTTAGACCACTCGGCCATCCTGACTTGCATTTGTGGAACCTTCCACAGGCCAGACAGCCATGCAAGTGGGGTACCGAAAAGGCATGCCCTCAATTTATTTATCCTATTATAAGTACTTCCAACAGATCTTTGAACAATCCATAGAGAGCAGTACCTATGAAGAACTCTTTAGACCTTTAAGGCGTACAAAGAGAAAGTGCTATTAACCAGCCACTTGAAAGGCCCAAAGCTGCTTTGAAATTGAGTCAACAGCCACCTCTTGGCTAGCTAAAGCAAATTCAACAAGGAATTTCAATGTCACAACATAGGGTGGAATACGCAAATCTAAGCAGCCCCTGATCACAGCCCTGAGGAAATTGCCGTAAGTGTGCTGGAATCCAACTGTCTACCAGATGCTAGGCATTCTTCCATATTTGCATGGCCTGTCTGGCCAGGGCATACAAGAGCATGACTCTTCCAGATGAGCTCTTACATGGGTCCTATGCTCATATAGTAAGGACTGCACTTTGTCAGCAAGACTTTATACAACCGAAATATATGAGAAACCCCAGCTCGATTGACTAGATGAGGACGGAATCACATCCCAGGTGAAGACCAACAGATGCAACTTCCATCAGATGTTAACCTGAAAAAGGAGATTACATCTCCAAAAGTCATGTCAGAAGTGGGATTCGAACCCACGCCTCCAGAGGAGACTGCGGCCTAAACACAGCGCCTTAGACCACTCGGCCATCCTGACAGTGCAGAGTCTTAAGAAATGTATAAAAGTCACTCAGAAATTTCTGCCTCCATGCAAGCCTGAAATAATTTTAACCTTCAAACACAAGGTGCAACTTTATGCACAGGACAATAAACACAGAAGATCACATGTGAAAGCATTTCATTTCACAGGTGTACAATTTTTATGCTTTTAGAATACCTCATACCTCTCACCAGCTATTTAGGGTCCTGTATCCTACTCACAAAATTACCTTGCCTGCGACCTCTCTCTCTACACAAACAACTACTGCACAGGAAGTAGGAAGGCAGAAGGTGGGGCATATTATGCAAATGTATGCTGTGATTGTGCCTTGCAGATTCATGCAGGATTTCTAGATCCTTGCTGGATACAAGAGAGCAGACCTTGTTTCAGATCAACTGTCCCTAGCAGGGAACGTCTGAGCACATGCAGTGTTTTGCTCTCTAGCCCCTGGCCTGGGACTTACCCTCACTGGCTGAGGCGTGAATTTCTGCATACCAACGTTGCATAGATGGTACGTTTGTGGTCGGTTTGGGATGGGTGGGAGGTCAAAAGCATGGAAAAGTATGTCGCCTTCACTTCTAGTCTCCTCTTCTAGGCCTACCTGCCGTTCACTCACTCTGTCTTTGTTTCATTCTCTCCTTCCTCAACACCCCTTCTCACTCACTCGCTCTATCACTTGTGCTCTTTCCCCTTGCTCTGCATTTCATAGTGGAAACATCTCTTGAATGGAGCATTAGAAAATGAGGTTACATAAAATTAACAATCTACTTATTGGAAACCAAAAATATCACAAGACTGAATGTAACCCATTTCATTAATAAAAGGGACTTTTTAAGCACCCCCCAAAAAACACATAAAACACCACGAGTGCTAGAAGAATATTATACGAGCTTGAAGACAGAATTGGGCAAATTAATTTGCAGTTGAAACTGAAGTTTGTTACTTATTCAGATATTATATGCACTGCCAATTTTTAGCTGAGATTCTAAAAGAACTCAGAGACAAAATGGACTTAAAGTTTTGTCAGAAGTGGGATTCGAACCCACGCCTCCAGGAGAGACTGCGGCCTTAACGCAGCGCCTTAGACCACTCGGCCATCCTGACCACATTTGCTGGATATCTACAGAGAGGGAAAGATATTGTGAACCAAAAAAAGCACACATCTTAGGTCATGAGTGGCTAGAGCAAGAAAAAAACTCACTGCACTTTTCCAAGTAGACAACCATATAAGCCCATGTGAGGGAAATGATCAGATTTTTTCTCTCTCAAGAAAAACGTAGAGTAAACACACAATTGTCAGAAGTGGGATTTGATCCCACGCCTCCAGAAGAGACTGCGACCTGAATGCAGCGCCTTAGACCACTCGGCCATCCTGACTTGCATTTGTGGAACCTTCCACAGGCCAGACAGCCATGCAAGTGGGGTACCGAAAAGGCATGCCCTCAATTTCTTTATCCTATTATAAGTACTTCCAACAGATCTTTGAACAATCCATAGAGAGCAGTACCTATGAAGAACTCTTTAGACCTTTAAGGCGTACAAAGAGAAAGTGCTATTAACCAGCCACTTGAAAGGCCCAAAGCTGCTTTGAAATTGAGTCAACAGCCACCTCTTGGCTAGCTAAAGCAAATTCAACAAGGAATTTCAATGTCACAACATAGGGTGGAATACGCAAATCTAAGCAGCCCCTGATCACAGCCCTGAGGAAATTGCCGTAAGTGTGCTGGAATCCAACTGTCTACCAGATGCTAGGCATTCTTCCATATTTGCATGGCCTGTCTGGCCAGGGCATACAAGAGCATGACTCTTCCAGATGAGCTCTTACATGGGTCCTATGCTCATATAGTAAGGACTGCACTTTGTCAGCAAGACTTTATACAACCGAAATATATGAGAAACCCCAGCTCGATTGACTAGATGAGGACGGAATCACATCCCAGGTGAAGACCAACAGATGCAACTTCCATCAGATGTTAACCTGAAAAAGGAGATTACATCTCCAAAAGTCATGTCAGAAGTGGGATTCGAACCCACGCCTCCAGAGGAGACTGCGGCCTAAACACAGTGCCTTAGACCACTCGGCCATCCTGACAGTGCAGAGTCTTAAGAAATGTATAAAAGTCACTCAGAAATTTCTGCCTCCATGCAAGCCTGAAATAATTTAAACCTTCAAACACAAGGTGCAACTTTATGCACAGGACAATAAACACAGAAGATCACATGTGAAAGCATTTCATTTCACAGGTGTACAATTTTTATGCTTTTAGAATACCTCATACCTCTCACCAGCTATTTAGGGTCCTGTATCCTACTCACAAAATTACCTTGCCTGCGACCTCTCTCTCTACACAAACAACTACTGCACAGGAAGTAGGAAGGCAGAAGGTGGGGCATATTATGCAAATGTATGCTGTGATTGTGCCTTGCAGATTCATGCAGGATTTCTAGATCCTTGCTGGATACAAGAGAGCAGACCTTGTTTCAGATCAACTGTCCCTAGCAGGGAACGTCTGAGCACATGCAGTCTTTTGCTCTCTAGCCCCTGGCCTGGGACTTACCCTCACTGGCTGAGGCGTGAATTTCTGCATACCAACGTTGCATAGATGGTACGTTTGTGGTCGGTTTGGGATGGGTGGGAGGTCAAAAGCATGGAAAAGTATGTCGCCTTCACTTCTAGTCTCCTCTTCTAGGCCTACCTGCCGTTCACTCACTCTGTCTTTGTTTCATTCTCTCCTTCCTCAACACCCCTTCTCACTCACTCGCTCTATCACTTGTGCTCTTTCCCCTTGCTCTGCATTTCATAGTGGAAACATCTCTTGAATGGAGCATTAGAAAATGAGGTTACATAAAATTAACAATCTACTTATTGGAAACCAAAAATATCACAAGACTGAATGTAACCCATTTCATTAATAAAAGGGACTTTTTAAGCACCCCCCAAAAAACACATAAAACACCACGAGTGCTAGAAGAATATTATACGAGCTTGAAGACAGAATTGGGCAAATTAATTTGCAGTTGAAACTGAAGTTTGTTACTTATTCAGATATTATATGCACTGCCAATTTTTAGCTGAGATTCTAAAAGAACTCAGAGACAAAATGGACTTAAAGTTTTGTCAGAAGTGGGATTCGAACCCACGCCTCCAGGAGAGACTGCGGCCTTAACGCAGCGCCTTAGACCACTCGGCCATCCTGACCACATTTGCTTGATATCTACAGAGAGGGAAAGATATTGTGAACCAAAAAAAGCACACATCTTAGGTCATGAGTGGCTAGAGCAAGAAAAAAACTCACTGCACTTTTCCAAGTAGACAACCATATAAGCCCATGTGAGGGAAATGATCAGATTTTTTCTCTCTCAAGAAAAAAGTAGAGTAAACACACAATTGTCAGAAGTGGGATTTGAACCCACGCCTCCAGAAGAGACTGCGACCTGAACGCAGCGCCTTAGACCACTCGGCCATCCTGACTTGCATTTGTGGAACCTTCCACAGGCCAGACAGCCATGCAAGTGGGGTACCGAAAAGGCATGCCCTCAATTTATTTATCCTATTATAAGTACTTCCAACAGATCTTTGAACAATCCATAGAGAGCAGTACCTATGAAGAACTCTTTAGACCTTTAAGGCGTACAAAGAGAAAGTGCTATTAACCAGCCACTTGAAAGGCCCAAAGCTGCTTTGAAATTGAGTCAACAGCCACCTCTTGGCTAGCTAAAGCAAATTCAACAAGGAATTTCAATGTCACAACATAGGGTGGAATACGCAAATCTAAGCAGCCCCTGATCACAGCCCTGAGGAAATTGCCGTAAGTGTGCTGGAATCCAACTGTCTACCAGATGCTAGGCATTCTTCCATATTTGCATGGCCTGTCTGGCCAGGGCATACAAGAGCATGACTCTTCCAGATGAGCTCTTACATGGGTCCTATGCTCATATAGTAAGGACTGCACTTTGTCAGCAAGACTTTATACAACCGAAATATATGAGAAACCCCAGCTCGATTGACTAGATGAGGACGGAATCACATCCCAGGTGAAGACCAACAGATGCAACTTCCATCAGATGTTAACCTGAAAAAGGAGATTACATCTCCAAAAGTCATGTCAGAAGTGGGATTCAAACCCACGCCTCCAGAGGAGACTGCGGCCTAAACACAGCGCCTTAGACCACTCGGCCATCCTGACAGTGCAGAGTCTTAAGAAATGTATAAAAGTCACTCAGAAATTTCTGCCTCCATGCAAGCCTGAAATAATTTAAACCTTCAAACACAAGGTGCAACTTTATGCACAGGACAATAAACACAGAAGATCACATGTGAAAGCATTTCATTTCACAGGTGTACAATTTTTATGCTTTTAGAATACCTCATACCTCTCACCAGCTATTTAGGGTCCTGTATCCTACTCACAAAATTACCTTGCCTGCGACCTCTCTCTCTACACAAACAACTACTGCACAGGAAGTAGGAAGGCAGAAGGTGGGGCATATTATGCAAATGTATGCTGTCATTGTGCCTTGCAGATTCATGCAGGATTTCTAGATCCTTGCTGGATACAAGAGAGCAGACCTTGTTTCAGATCAACTGTCCCTAGCAGGGAACGTCTGAGCACATGCAGTCTTTTGCTCTCTAGCCCCTGGCCTGGGACTTACCCTCACTGGCTGAGGCGTGAATTTCTGCATACCAACGTTGCATAGATGGTACGTTTGTGGTCGGTTTGGGATGGGTGGGAGGTCAAAAGCAGGGAAAAGTATGTCGCCTTCACTTCTAGTCTCCTCTTCTAGGCCTACCTGCCGTTCACTCACTCTGTCTTTGTTTCATTCTCTCCTTCCTCAACACCCCTTCTCACTCACTCGCTCTATCACTTGTGCTCTTTCCCCTTGCTCTGCATTTCATAGTGGAAACATCTCTTGAATGGAGCATTAGAAAATGAGGTTACATAAAATTAACAATCTACTTATTGGAAACCAAAAATATCACAAGACTGAATGTAACCCATTTCATTAATAAAAGGGACTTTTTAAGCACCCCCCAAAAAACACATAAAACACCACGAGTGCTAGAAGAATATTATACGAGCTTGAAGACAGAATTGGGCAAATTAATTTGCAGTTGAAACTGAAGTTTGTTACTTATTCAGATATTATATGCACTGCCAATTTTTAGCTGAGATTCTAAAAGAACTCAGAGACAAAATGGACTTAAAGTTTTGTCAGAAGTGGGATTCGAACCCACGCCTCCAGGAGAGACTGCGGCCTTAAAGCAGCGCCTTAGACCACTCGGCCATCCTGACCACATTTGCTTGATCATCTACAGAGAGGGAAAGATATTGTGAACCAAAAAAAGCACACATCTTAGGTCATGAGTGGCTAGAGCAAGAAAAAAACTCACTGCACTTTTCCAAGTAGACAACCATATAAGCCCATGTGAGGGAAATGATCAGATTTTTTCTCTCTCAAGAAAAAAGTAGAGTAAACACACAATTGTCAGAAGTGGGATTTGAACCCACGCCTCCAGAAGAGACTGCAACCTGAACGCAGCGCCTTATACCACTCGGCCATCCTGACTTGCATTTGTGGACCCTTCCACAGGCCAGACAGCCATGCAAGTGGGGTACCGAAAAGGCATGCCCTCAATTTATTTATCCTATTATAAGTACTTCCAACAGATCTTTGAACAATCCATAGAGAGCAGTACCTATGAAGAACTCTTTAGACCTTTAAGGCGTACAAAGAGAAAGTGCTATTAACCAGCCACTTGAAAGGCCCAAAGCTGCTTTGAAATTGAGTCAACAGCCACCTCTTGGCTAGCTAAAGCAAATTCAACAAGGAATTTCAATGTCACAACATAGGGTGGAATACGCAAATCTAAGCAGCCCCTGATCACAGCCCTGAGGAAATTGCCGTAAGTGTGCTGGAATCCAACTGTCTACCAGATGCTAGGCATTCTTCCATATTTGCATGGCCTGTCTGGCCAGGGCATACAAGAGCATGACTCTTCCAGATGAGCTCTTACATGGGTCCTATGCTCATATAGTAAGGACTGCACTTTGTCAGCAAGACTTTATACAACCGAAATATATGAGAAACCCCAGCTCGATTGACTAGATGAGGACGGAATCACATCCCAGGTGAAGACCAACAGATGCAACTTCCATCAGATGTTAACCTGAAAAAGGAGATTACATCTCCAAAAGTCATGTCAGAAGTGGGATTCGAACCCACGCCTCCAGAGGAGACTGCAGCCTAAACACAGCACCTTAGACCACTCGGCCATCCTGACAGTGCAGAGTCTTAAGAAATGTATAAAAGTCACTCAGAAATTTCTGCCTCCATGCAAGCCTGAAATAATTTAAACCTTCAAACACAAGGTGCAACTTTATGCACAGGACAATAAACACAGAAGATCACATGTGAAAGCATTTCATTTCACAGGTGTACAATTTTTATGCTTTTAGAATACCTCATACCTCTCACCAGCTATTTAGGGTCCTGTATCCTACTCACAAAATTACCTTGCCTGGGACCTCTCTCTCTACACAAACAACTACTGCACAGGAAGTAGGAAGGCAGAAGGTGGGGCATATTATGCAAATGTATGCTGTCATTGTGCCTTGCAGATTCATGCAGGATTTCTAGATCCTTGCTGGATACAAGAGAGCAGACCTTGTTTCAGATCAACTGTCCCTAGCAGGGAACGTCTGAGCACATGCAGTCTTTTGCTCTCTAGCCCCTGGCCTGGGACTTACCCTCACTGGCTGAGGCGTGAATTTCTGCATACCAACGTTGCATAGATGGTACGTTTGTGGTCGGTTTGGGATGGGTGGGAGGTCAAAAGCAGGGAAAAGTATGTCGCCTTCACTTCTAGTCTCCTCTTCTAGGCCTACCTGCCGTTCACTCACTCTGTCTTTGTTTCATTCTCTCCTTCCTCAACACCCCTTCTCACTCACTCGCTCTATCACTTGTGCTCTTTCCCCTTGCTCTGCATTTCATAGTGGAAACATCTCTTGAATGGAGCATTAGAAAATGAGGTTACATAAAATTAACAATCTACTTATTGGAAACCAAAAATATCACAAGACTGAATGTAACCCATTTCATTAATAAAAGGGACTTTTTAAGCACCCCCCAAAAAACACATAAAACACCACGAGTGCTAGAAGAATATTATACGAGCTTGAAGACAGAATTGGGCAAATTAATTTGCAGTTGAAACTGAAGTTTGTTACTTATTCAGATATTATATGCACTGCCAATTTTTAGCTGAGATTCTAAAAGAACTCAGAGACAAAATGGACTTAAAGTTTTGTCAGAAGTGGGATTCGAACCCACGCCTCCAGGAGAGACTGCGGCCTTAACGCAGCGCCTTAGACCACTCGGCCATCCTGACCACATTTGCTTGATCATCTACAGAGAGGGAAAGATATTGTGAACCAAAAAAAGCACACATCTTAGGTCATGAGTGGCTAGAGCAAGAAAAAAACTCACTGCACTTTTCCAAGTAGACAACCATATAAGCCCATGTGAGGGAAATGATCTGATTTTTTCTCTCTCAAGAAAAAAGTAGAGTAAACACACAATTGTCAGAAGTGGGATTTGAACCCACGCCTCCAGAAGAGACTGCGACCTGAACGCAGCGCCTTACACCACTTGGCCATCCTGACTTGCATTTGTGGACCCTTCCACAGGCCAAACAGCCATGCAAGTGGGGTACCGAAAAGGCATGCCCTCAATTTATTTATCCTATTATAAGTACTTCCAACAGATCTTTGAACAATCCATAGAGAGCAGTACCTATGAAGAACTCTTTAGACCTTTAAGGCGTACAAAGAGAAAGTGCTATTAACCAGCCACTTGAAAGGCCCAAAGCTGCTTTGAAATTGAGTCAACAGCCACCTCTTGGCTAGCTAAAGCAAATTCAACAAGGAATTTCAATGTCACAACATAGGGTGGAATACGCAAATCTAAGCAGCCCCTGATCACAGCCCTGAGGAAATTGCCGTAAGTGTGCTGGAGTCCAACTGTCTACCAGATGCTAGGCATTCTTCCATATTTGCATGGCCTGTCTGGCCAGGGCATACAAGAGCATGACTCTTCCAGATGAGCTCTTACATGGGTCCTATGCTCATATAGTAAGGACTGCACTTTGTCAGCAAGACTTTATACAACCGAAATATATGAGAAACCCCAGCTCTCTTGACTAGATGAGGACGGAATCACATCCCAGGTGAAGACCAACAGATGCAACTTCCATCAGATGTTAACCTGAAAAAGGAGATTACATCTCCAAAAGTCATGTCAGAAGTGGGATTCGAACCCACGCCTCCAGAGGAGACTGCGGCCTAAACACAGCGCCTTAGACCACTCTGCCATCCTGACAGTGCAGAGTCTTAAGAAATGTATAAAAGTCACTCAGAAATTTCTGCCTCCATGCAAGCCTGAAATAATTTAAACCTTCAAACACAAGGTGCAACTTTATGCACAGGACAATAAACACAGAAGATCACATGTGAAAGCATTTCATTTCACAGGTGTACAATTTTTATGCTTTTAGAATACCTCATACCTCTCACCAGCTATTTAGGGTCCTGTATCCTACTCACAAAATTACCTTGCCTGCGACCTCTCTCTCTACACAAACAACTACTGCACAGGAAGTAGGAAGGCAGAAGGTGGGGCATATTATGCAAATGTATGCTGTCATTGTGCCTTGCAGATTCATGCAGGATTTCTAGATCCTTGCTGGATACAAGAGAGCAGACCTTGTTTCAGATCAACTGTCCCTAGCAGGGAACGTCTGAGCACATGCAGTCTTTTGCTCTCTAGCCCCTGGCCTGGTACTTACCCTCACTGGCTGAGGCGTGAATTTCTGCATACCAACGTTGCATAGATGGTACGTTTGTGGTCGGTTTGGGATGGGTGGGAGGTCAAAAGCAGGGAAAAGTATGTCGCCTTCACTTCTAGTCTCCTCTTCTAGGCCTACCTGCCGTTCACTCACTCTGTCTTTGTTTCATTCTCTCCTTCCTCAACACCCCTTCTCACTCACTCGCTCTATAACTTGTGCTCTTTCCCCTTGCTCTGCATTTCATAGTGGAAACATCTCTTGAATGGAGCATTAGAAAATGAGGTTACATAAAATTAACAATCTACTTATTGGAAACCAAAAATATCACAAGACTGAATGTAACCCATTTCATAAAAGGGACTTTTTAAGCACCCCCCAAAAAACACATAAAACACCACGAGTGCTAGAAGAATATTATACGAGCTTGAAGACAGAATTGGGCAAATTAATTTGCAGTTGAAACTGAAGTTTGTTACTTATTCAGATATTATATGCACTGCCAATTTTTAGCTGAGATTCTAAAAGAGCTCAGAGACAAAATGGACTTAAAGTTTTGTCAGAAGTGGGATTCGAACCCACGCCTCCAGGAGAGACTGCGGCCTTAAGGCAGCGCCTTAGACCACTCGGCCATCCTGACCACATGTTGCTTGATCATCTACAGAGAGGGAAAGATATTGTGAACCAAAAAAAGCACACATCTTAGGTCATGAGTGGCTAGAGCAAGAAAAAAACTCACTGCACTTTTCCAAGTAGACAACCATATAAGCCCATGTGAGGGAAATGATCTGATTTTTTCTCTCTCAAGAAAAAAGTAGAGTAAACACACAATTGTCAGAAGTGGAATTTGAACCCACGCCTCCAGAAGAGACTGCGACCTGAACGCAGCGCCTTAGACCACTCGGCCATCCTGACTTGCATTTGTGGAACCTTCCACAGGTGAGACAGCCATGCAAGCGGGGTACCGAAAAGGCATGCCCTCAATTTATTCATCCTATTATAAGTACTTCCAACAGATCTTTGAACAATCCATAGAGAGCAGTACCTATGAAGAACTCTTTAGACCTTTAAGGCGAACAAAGAGAAAGTGCTATTAACCAGCCACTTGAACGGCCCAAAGCTCCTTTGAAATTGAGTCAACAGCCACCTCTTGGCTAGCTAAAGCAAATTCAACAAGGAATTTCAATGTCACAACATAGGGTGGAATACGCAAATCTAAGCAGCCCCTGATCACAGCCCTGAGGAAATTGCCGTAAGTGAGCTGGAGTCCAACTGTCTACCAGATGCTAGGCATTCTTCCATATTTGCATGGCCTGTCTGGCCAGGGCATACAAGAGCATGACTCTTCCAGATGAGCTCTTACATGGGTCCTATGCTCATATAGTAAGGACTGCACTTTGTCAGCAAGACTTTATACAACCGAAATATATGAGAAACCCCAGCTCTCTTGACTAGATAAGGACGGAATCACATCCCAGGTGAAGACCAACAGATGCAACTTCCATCAGATGTTAACTTCAAAAAGGAGATTATATCTCCAAAAGTCATGTCAGAAGTGGGATTCGAACCCACACCTCCAGAGGAGACTGTGGCCTAAACACAGCACCTTAGACCACTCGGCCATCCTGACAGTGCAGATTCTTAAGAAATGTATAAAAGTCACTCAGAAACTTCTGCCTCCATGCAAGCCTGAAATAATTTAAACCTTCAAACACAAGGTGCAACTTTATGCACAGGACAATAAACACAGAAGATCACATGTGAAAGCATTTCATTTCACAGGTGTACAATTGTTATGCTTTTAGAATACCTCATACCTCTCACCAGCTATTCAGGGTCCTGTATCCTACTCACAAAATTACCTTGCCTGCGACCTCTCTCTCTGCACAAGCAACTACTGCACAGGAAGTAGGAAGGCAGAAGGTGGGGCATATTATGCAAATGTATGCTGTCATTGTGCCTTGCAGATTCATGCAGGATTTCTAGATCCTTGCTGGATACAAGAGAGCACACCTTGTTTCAGATCAACTGTCCATAGCAGGGAAAGTCTGAGCACATGCAGTCTTTTGCTCTCTAGCCCCTGGCCTGGGACTCACCCTCACTGGCTGAGGCATGAATTTCTGCATACCAACGTTGCATAGATGGTACGTTTGTGGTCGGTTTGGGATGGGTGGGAGGTCAAAAGCAGGGAAAAGTATGTCGCCTTCACTTCTAGTCTCCTCTTCTAGGCCTACCTGCCGTTCACTCACTCTGTCTTTGTTTCATTCTCTCCTTCCTCAACACCCCTTCTCACTCACTCGCTCTATCACTTGTGCTCTTTCCCCTTGCTCTGCATTTCATAGTGGAAACATCTCTTGAATGGAGCATTAGAAAATGAGGTAACATAAAATTAACAATCTACTTATTGGAAACCAAATATATCACAAGACTGAATGTAACCCATTTCATTAATAAAAGGGACTTTTTAAGCACCCCCCAAAAAACACATAAAACACCACGAGTGCTAGAAGACTATTATACCAGCTTGAAGACAGAATTGGGCAAATTAATTTGCAGTTGAAACTGAAGTTTGTTACTTATTCAGATATTATATGCACTGCCAATTTTTAGCTGAGATTCTAAAAGAACTCAGAGATAAAATGGACTTAAAGTTTTGTCAGAAGTGGGATTCGAACCCACGCCTCCAGGAGAGACTGCGGCCTTAACGCAGCGCCTTAGACCACTCGGCCATCCTGACCACATGTTGCTTGATCATCTACAGAGAGGGAAAGATATTGTGAACCGAAAAAAGAACACATCTTAGGTCATGAGTGGCTAGAGCAAGAAAAAAACTCACTGCACTTTTCCAAGTAGACAACCATATAAGCCCATGTGAGGGAAATGATCTGATTTTTTCTCTCTCGAAAAAAAAGTAGAGTAAACACACAATTGTCAGAAGTGGGATTTGAACCCACGCCTCCAGAAGAGACTGCGACCTGACCCCAGCGCCTTAGACCACTCAGCCATCCTGACTTGCATTTGGGGAACTTTCCACAGGCCAGACAGCCATGCAAGTGGGGTACCGAAAAGGCACGCCCTCAATTTATTTATCCTATTATAAGTACTTCCAACAGATCTTTGAACAATCCATAGAGAGCAGTACCTATGAAGAACTCTTTAGACCTTTAAGTCGTACAAAGAGAAAGTGCTATTAACCAGCCATTTGAACGGCCCAAAGCTGCTTTGAAATTGAGTCAACAGCCACCTCTTGGCTAGCTAAAGCAAATTCAACAAAGAATTTCAATGTCACAACATAGGGTGGAATACGCAAATCTAAGCAGCCCCTGATCACAGCCCTGAGGAAATTGCCGTAAGTGAGCTGGAGTCCAACTGTCTACCAGATGCTAGGCATTCTTCCATATTTGCATGGCCTGTCTGGCCAGGGCATACAAGAGCATGACTCTTCCAGATGAGCTCTTACATGGGTCCTATGCTCATATAGTAAGGACTACACTTTGTCAGCAAGACTTTATACAACCGAAATATATGAGAAACCCCAGCTCTCTTGACTAGATGAGGACGGAATCACATCCCAGGTGAAGACCAACAGATGCAACTTCCATCAGATGTTAACCTCAAAAAGGAGGTTATATCTCCAAAAGTCATGTCAGAAGTGGGATTCGAACCCACACCTCCAGAGGAGACGGCGGCCTAAACACAGCGCCTTAGACCACTCGGCCATCCTGACAGTGCAGAGTCTTAAGAAATGTATAAAAGTCACTCAGAAATTTCTGCCTCCATGCAAGCCTGAAATAATTTAAACCTTCAAACACAAGGTGCAACTTTATGCACAGGACAATAAACACAGAAGATCACATGTGAAAGCATTTCATTTCACAGGTGTACAATTTTTATGCTTTTAGAATACCTCATACCTCTCACCGGTTATTTAGGGTCCTGTATCCTACTCACAAAATTACCTTGCCTGTGACCTCTTTCTCTACACAAACAACTACTGCACAGGAAGTAGGAAGGCAGAAGGTGGGGCATATTATGCAAATGTATGCTGTCATTGTGCCTTGCAGATTCATGCAGGATTTCTAGATCCTTGCTGGATACAAGAGAGCAGACCTTGTTTCAGATCAACTGTCCCTAGCAGGGAACGTCTGAGCACATGCAGTCTTTTGCTCTCTAGCCCCTGGCCTGGGACTCACCCTCACTGGCTGAGGTGTGAATTTCTGCATACCAACGTTGCATAGATGGTACGTTTGTGGTCGGTTTGGGATGGGTGGGAGGTCAAAAGCAGGGAAAAGTATGTCGCCTTCACTTCTAGTCTCCTCTTCTAGGCCTACCTGCCGTTCACTCACTCTGTCTTTATCATTCTTTCCTTCCTCAACACCCCTTCTCACTCACTTGCTCTATCACTTGTGCTCTTTCCCCTTGCTCTGCATTTCATAGTGGAAACATCTCTTAAATGGAGCATTAGAAAATGAGGTTACATAAAATTAACAATCTACTTATTGGAAACCAAAAATATCACAATACTGAATGTAACCCATTTCATTAATAAAAGGGACTTTTTAAGCACCCCCCAAAAAACACATAAAACACCACGAGTGCTAGAATAATATTATACGAGCTTGAAGACAGAATTGGGCAAATTAATTTGCAGTTGAAACTGAAGTTTGTTACTTATTCAGATATTATATGCACTGCCAATTTTTAGCTGAGATTCTAAAAGAACTCAGAGACAAAATGGACTTAAAGTTTTGTCAGAAGTGGGATTCGAACCCACACCTCCAAGAGAGACAGCGTCCTTAACACAGCACCTTAGAACACTCGGCCATCCTGACCACATGTTGCATGATCATCTACAGAGAGGGAAAGATATTGTGAACCAAAAAAAGCACACATCTTAGGTCATGAGTGGCTAGAGCAAGAAAAAAACTCACTGCACTTTTCCAATTAGACAACCATATAAGCCCATGTGAGGGAAATGATCTGATTTTTTCTCTCTCAAGAAAAAAGTAGAGTAAACACACAATTGTCAGAAGTGGGATTTGAAACCACACCTCCAGAAGAGACTGCTACCTTAACGCAGCGCCTTAGACCACTCGGCCATCCTGACTTGCATTTGTGGAACCTTCCACAGGCCAGACAGCCATGCAAGTGGGGTACCGAAAAGGCATGCCCTCAATTTATTTATCCTATTATAAGTACTTCCAACAGATCTTTGAACAATCCATAGAGAGCAGTACCTATGAAGAACTCTTTAGACCGTTAAGGCGTACAAAGAGAAAGTGCTATTAACCAGCCACTTAAACGGCCCAAAGCTGCTTTGAAATTGAGTCAACAGCCACCTCTTGGCTAGCTAAAGCAAATTCAACAAGGAATTTCAATGTCACAACATAGGGTGGAATACGCAAATCTAAGCAGCCCCTGATCACAGCCCTGAGGAAATTGCCGTAAGTGTGCTGGAGTCCAACTGTCTACCAGATGCTAGGCATTCTTCCATATTTGCATGGCCTGTCTGGCCAGGGCATACAAGAGCATGACTCTTCCAGATGAGCTCTTACATGGGTCCTATGCTCACATAGTAAGGACTGCACTTTGTCAGCAAGACTTTATACAACCGAAATATATGAGAAACCCCAGCTCTCTTGACTAGATGAGGACGGAATCACATCACAGGTGAAGACCAACGGATGCAACTTCCATCAGATGTTAACCTGAAAAAGGAGATTATATCTCCAAAAGTCATGTCAGAAGTGGGATTCAAACCCACGCCTCCAGAGGAGACTGCGGTCTAAACACAGCGCCTTAGACCACTCGGCCATCCTGACAGTGCAGAGTCGTAAGAAATGTATAAAAGTCACTCAGAAATTTCTGCCTCCATGCAAGCCTGAAATAATTTAAACCTTCAAACACAAGGTGCAACTTTATGCACAGGCCAATAAACACAGAAGATCACATGTGAAAGCATTTCATTTCACAGGTGTACAATTTTTATGCTTTTAGAATACCTCATACCTCTCACCAGCTATTTAGGGTCCTGTATCCTACTCACAAAATTACCTTGCCTGCGACCTCTCTCTCTACACAAACAACTACTGCACAGGAAGTAGGAAGGCAGAAGGTGGGGCATATTATGCAAATGTATGCTGTCATTGTGCCTTGCAGATTCCTGCAGGATTTCTAGATCCTTGCTGGATACAAGAGAGCACACCTTGTTTCAGATCAACTGTCCCTAGCAGGGAACGTCTGAGCACATGCAGTCTTTTGCTCTCTAGCCCCTGGCCTGGGACTCACCCTCACTGGCTGAGGCGTGAATTTCTGCATACCAACGTTGCATAGATGGTACGTTTGTGGTCGGTTTGGGATGGGTGGGAGGTCAAAAGCAGGGAAAAGTATGTCGCCTTCACTTCTAGTCTCCTCTTCTAGGCCTACCTGCCGTTCACTCACTCTGTCTTTGTTTCATTCTCTCCTTCCTCAACACCCCTTCTCACTCACTCGCTCTATCACTTGTGCTCTTTCCCCTTGCTCTGCATTTCATAGTGGAAACATCTCTTGAATGGAGCATTAGAAAATGAGGTTACATAAAATTAACAATCTACTTATTGGAAACCAAAAATATCACAAGACTGAATGTAACCCATTTCATTAATAAAAGGGACTTTTTAAGCACCCCCCAAAAAACACATAAAACACCACGAGTGCTAGAAGAATATTATACGAGCTTGAAGACAGAATTGGGCAAATTAATTTGCAGTTGAAACTGAAGTTTGTTACTTATTCAGATATTATATGCACTGCCAATTTTTAGCTGAGATTCTAAAAGAGCTCAGAGACAAAATTGACTTAAAGTTTTGTCAGAAGTGGGATTCGAACCCACGCCTCCAGGAGAGACTGCGGCCTTAACGCAGCGCCTTAGACCACTCGGCCATCCTGATCACATGTTGCTTGATCATCTACAGAGAGGGAAAGATATTGTGAAACAAAAAAAGCACACATCTTAGGTCATGAGTGGCTAGAGCAAGAAAAAAACTCACTGCACTTTTCCAAGTAGACAACCATATAAGCCCATGTGAGGGAAATGATCAGATTTTTTCTCTCTCAAGAAAAAAGTAGAGTAAACACACAATTGTCAGAAGTGGGATTTGAACCCACGCCTCCAGAAGAGACTGCGACCTGAACGCAGCGCCTTAGACCACTCAGCCATCCTGACTTGCATTTGTGGAACCTTCCACAGGCCAGACAGCCATGCAAGTGGGGTACCGAAAAGGCATGCCCTCAATTTATTTATCCTATTATAAGTACTTCCAACAGATCTTTGAACAATCCATAGAGAGCAGTACCTATGAAGAACTCTTTAGACCTTTAAGGCGTACAAAGAGAAAGTGCTATTAACCAGCCACTTGAACGGCCCAAAGCTGCTTTGAAATTGAGTCAACAGCCACCTCTTGGCTAGCTAAAGCAAATTCAACAAGGAATTTCAATGTCACAACATAGGGTGGAATACGCAAATCTAAGCAGCCCCTGATCACTGCCCTGAGGAAATTGCCGTAAGTGTGCAGGAGTCCAACTGTCTACCAGATGCTAGGCATTCTTCCATATTTGCATGGCCTGTCTGGCCAGGGCTTACAAGAGCATGACTCTTCCAGATGAGCTCTTACATGGGTCCTATGCTCATATAGTAAGGACTGCACTTTGTCAGCAAGACTTTATACAACCGAAATATATGAGAAACCCCAGCTCTCTTGACTAGATGAGGACGGAATCACATCCCAGGTGAAGACCAACAGATGCAACTTCCATCAGATGTTAACCTGAAAAAGGAGATTACATCTCCAAAAGTCACGTCAGAAGTGGGATTCGAACCCACGCCTCCAGAGGAGACTGCAGCCTAAACACAGCGCCTTACACCACTCGGCCATCCTGACAGTGCAGAGTCTTAAGAAATGTATAAAAGTCACTCAGAAATTTCTGCCTCCATGCAAGCCTGAAATAATTTAAACCTTCAAACACAAGGTGCAACTTTATGCACAGGACAATAAACACAGAAGATCACATGTGAAAGCATTTCATTTCACAGGTGTACAATTTTTATGCTTTTAGAATACCTCATACCTCTCACCAGCTATTTAGGGTCCTGTATCCTACTCACAAATTTACCTTGCCTGCGAGCAGTAGCGGAACCCCCCCCCCCCCCCCTCCCCAAAAAGCGCCTCGAGACCCTACGGGTAGGTAGTGCGCTCTATAAATGTCTTTGATTGATTGATTGATTGACCTCTCTCTCTACACAAACAACTACTGCACAGGAAGTAGGAAGGCAGAAGGTGGGGCATATTATGCAAATGTATGCTGTCATTGTGCCTTGCAGATTCATGCAGGATTTCTAGATCCTTGCTGGATACAAGAGAGCAGACCTTGTTTCAGATCAACTGTCCCTAGCAGGGAACGTCTGAGCACATGCAGTCTTTTGCTCTCTAGCCCCTGGCCTGGTACTTACCCTCACTGGCTGAGGCGTGAATTTCTGCATACCAACGTTGCATAGATGGTACGTTTGTGGTCGGTTTGGGATGGGTGGGAGGTCAAAAGCAGAGAAAAGTATGTCGCCTTCACTTCTAGTCTCCTCTTCTAGGCCTACCTGCCGTTCACTCACTCTGTCTTTGTTTCATTCTCTCCTTCCTCAACACCCCTTCTCACTCACTCGCTCTATCACTTGTGCTCTTTCCCCTTGCTCTGCATTTCATAGTGGAAACATCTCTTGAATGGAGCATTAGAAAATGAGGTTACATAAAATTAACAATCTACTTATTGGAAACCAAAAATATCACAAGACTGAATGTAACCCATTTCATTAATAAAAGGGACTTTTTAAGCACCCCCCAAAAAACACATAAAACACCACGAGTGCTAGAAGAATATTATACGAGCTTGAAGACAGAATTGGGCAAATTAATTTGCAGTTGAAACTGAAGTTTGTTACTTATTCAGATATTATATGCACTGCCAATTTTTAGCTGAGATTCTAAAAGAGCTCAGAGACAAAATTGACTTAAAGTTTTGTCAGAAGTGGGATTCGAACCCACGCCTCCAGGAGAGACTGCGGCCTTAACGCAGCGCCTTAGACCACTCGGCCATCCTGATCACATGTTGCTTGATCATCTACAGAGAGGGAAAGATATTGTGAAACAAAAAAAGCACACATCTTAGGTCATGAGTGGCTAGAGCAAGAAAAAAACTCACTGCACTTTTCCAAGTAGACAACCATATAAGCCCATGTGAGGGAAATGATCAGATTTTTTCTCTCTCAAGAAAAAAGTAGAGTAAACAAACAATTGTCAGAAGTGGGATTTGAACCCACGCCTCCAGAAGAGACTGCGACCTGAACGCAGCGCCTTAGACCACTCGGCCATCCTGACTTGCATTTGTGGAACCTTCCACAGGCCAGACAGCCATGCAAGTGGGGTACCGAAAAGGCATGCCCTCAATTTATTTATCCTATTATAAGTACTTCCAACAGATCTTTGAACAATCCATAGAGAGCAGTACCTATGAAGAACTCTTTAGACCTTTAAGGCGTACAAAGAGAAAGTGCTATTAACCAGCCACTTGAACGGCCCAAAGCTGCTTTGAAATTGAGTCAACAGCCACCTCTTGGCTAGCTAAAGCAAATTCAACAAGGAATTTCAATGTCACAACATAGGGTGGAATACGCAAATCTAAGCAGCCCCTGATCACAGCCCTGAGGAAATTGCCGTAAGTGTGCAGGAGTCCAACTGTCTACCAGATGCTAGGCATTCTTCCATATTTGCATGGCCTGTCTGGCCAGGGCTTACAAGAGCATGACTCTTCCAGATGAGCTCTTACATGGGTCCTATGCTCATATAGTAAGGACTGCACTTTGTCAGCAAGACTTTATACAACCGAAATATATGAGAAACCCCAGCTCTCTTGACTAGATGAGGACGGAATCACATCCCAGGTGAAGACCAACAGATGCAACTTCCATCAGATGTTAACCTGAAAAAGGAGATTACATCTCCAAAAGTCACGTCAGAAGTGGGATTCGAACCCACGCCTCCAGAGGAGACTGCAGCCTAAACACAGCGCCTTACACCACTCGGCCATCCTGACAGTGCAGAGTCTTAAGAAATGTATAAAAGTCACTCAGAAATTTCTGCCTCCATGCAAGCCTGAAATAATTTAAACCTTCAAACACAAGGTGCAACTTTATGCACAGGACAATAAACACAGAAGATCACATGTGAAAGCATTTCATTTCACAGGTGTACAATTTTTATGCTTTTAGAATACCTCATACCTCTCACCAGCTATTTAGGGTCCTGTATCCTACTCACAAATTTACCTTGCCTGCGAGCAGTAGCGGAACCCCCCCCCCCTCCCCAAAAAGCGCCTCGAGACCCTACGGGTAGGTAGTGCGCTCTATAAATGTCTTTGATTGATTGATTGATTGACCTCTCTCTCTACACAAACAACTACTGCACAGGAAGTAGGAAGGCAGAAGGTGGGGCATATTATGCAAATGTATGCTGTCATTGTGCCTTGCAGATTCATGCAGGATTTCTAGATCCTTGCTGGATACAAGAGAGCAGACCTTGTTTCAGATCAACTGTCCCTAGCAGGGAACGTCTGAGCACATGCAGTCTTTTGCTCTCTAGCCCCTGGCCTGGTACTTACCCTCACTGGCTGAGGCGTGAATTTCTGCATACCAACGTTGCATAGATGGTACGTTTGTGGTCGGTTTGGGATGGGTGGGAGGTCAAAAGCAGAAAAAAGTATGTCGCCTTCACTTCTAGTCTCCTCTTCTAGGCCTACCTGCCGTTCACTCACTCTGTCTTTGTTTCATTCTCTCCTTCCTCAACACCCCTTCTCACTCACTCGCTCTATCACTTGTGCTCTTTCCCCTTGCTCTGCATTTCATAGTGGAAACATCTCTTGAATGGAGCATTAGAAAATGAGGTTACATAAAATTAACAATCTACTTATTGGAAACCAAAAATATCACAAGACTGAATGTAACCCATTTCATTAATAAAAGGGACTTTTTAAGCACCCCCCAAAAAACACATAAAACACCACGAGTGCTAGAAGAATATTATACGAGCTTGAAGACAGAATTGGGCAAATTAATTTGCAGTTGAAACTGAAGTTTGTTACTTATTCAGATATTATATGCACTGCCAATTTTTAGCTGAGATTCTAAAAGAACTCAGAGACAAAATGGACTTAAAGTTTTGTCAGAAGTGGGATTCGAACCCACGCCTCCAGGAGAGACTGCGGCCTTAACGCAGCGCCTTAGACCACTCAGCCATCCTGACCACACGTTGCTTGATCATCTACAGAGAGGGAAAGATATTGTGAACCAAAAAAAGCACACATCTTAGGTCATGAGTGGCTAGAGCAAGAAAAAAACTCACTGCACTTTTCCAAGTAGACAACCATATAAGCCCATGTGAGGGAAATGATCTGATTTTTTCTCTCCCAAGAAAAAAGTAGAGTAAACACACAATTGTCTGAAGTGGGATTTGAACCCACGCCTCCAGAAAAGACTGCGACCTGAACGCAGCGCCTTAGACCACTCGGCCATCCTGACTAGTATTTGTGGAACCTTCCACAGGCCAGACAGCCATGCAAGTGGGGTACCGAAAAGGCATGCCCTCATTTTATTTATCCTATTATAAGTACTTCCAACAGATCTTTGAACAATCCATAGAGAGCAGTACCTATGAAGAACTCTTTAGACCTTTAAGGCGTACAAAGAGAAAGTGCTATTAACCAGCCATTTGAAAGGCCCAAAGCTGCTTTGAAATTGAGTCAACAGCCACCTCTTGGCTAGCTAAAGCAAATTCAACAAGGAATTTCAATGTCACAACATAGGGTGGAATACGCAAATCTAAGCAGCCCCTGATCACAGCCCCGAGGAAATTGCCGTAAGTGTGCTGGAGTCCAACTGTCTACCAGATGCTAGGCATTCTTCCATATTTGCATGGCCTGTCTGGCCAGGGCATACAAGAGCATGACCCTTCCAGATGAGCTCTTACATGGGTCCTATGCTCATATAGTAAGGACTGCACTTTGTCAGCAAGACTTTATACAACCGACATATATGAGAAACCCCAGCTCTCTTGACTAGATGAGGACGGAATCACATCCCAGGTGAAGACCAACAGATGCAACTTCCATCAGATGTTAACCTGAAAAAGGAGATTACATCTCCAAGAGTCATGTCAGAAGTGGGATTCGAACCCACGCCTCCAGAGGAAACTGCAGCCTAAACACAGCGCTTTAGACCACTCGGCCATCCTGACAGTGCAGAGTCTTAAGAAATGTATAAAAGTCACTCAGAAATTTCTGCCTCCATGCAAGCCTGAAATAATTTAAACCTTCAAACACAAGGTGCAACTTTATGCACAGGACAATAAACACAGAAGATCACATGTGAAAGCATTTCATTTCACAGGTGTACAATTTTTATGCTTTTAGAATACCTCATACCTCTCACCAGCTATTTAGGGTCCTGTATCCTACTCACAAAATTACCTTGCCTGCGAGCAGTAGCGGAACCCCCCCCCCCCCTCCCCAAAAAGCGCCTCGAGACCCTACGGGTAGGTAGTGCGCTCTATAAATGTCTTTGATTGATTGATTGATTGACCTCTCTCTCTACACCAACAACTACTGCACAGGAAGTAGGAAGGCAGAAGGTGGGGCATATTATGCAAATGTATGCTGTCATTGTGCCTTGCAGATTCATGCAGGATTTCTAGATCCTTGCTGGATACAAGAGAGCAGACCTTGTTTCAGATCAACTGTCCCTAGCAGGGAACGTCTGAGCACATGCAGTCTTTTGCTCTCTAGCCCCTGGCCTGGTACTTACCCTCACTGGCTGAGGCGTGAATTTTTGCATACCAACGTTGCATAGATGGTACGTTTGTGGTCGGTTTGGGATGGGTGGGAGGTCAAAAGCAGGGAAAAGTATGTCGCCTTCACTTCTAGTCTCCTCTTCTAGGCCTACCTGCCGTTCACTCACTCTGTCTTTGTTTCATTCTCTCCTTCCTCAACACCCCTTCTCACTCACTCGCTCTATCACTTGTGCTCTTTCCCCTTGCTCTGCATTTCATAGTGGAAACATCTCTTGAATGGAGCATTAGAAAATGAGGTTACATAAAATTAACAATCTACTTATTGGAAACCAAAAATATCACAAGACTGAATGTAACCCATTTCATTAATAAAAGGGACTTTTTAAGCACCCCCCAAAAAACACATAAAACACCACGAGTGCTAGAAGAATATTATACGAGCTTGAAGACAGAATTGGGCAAATTAATTTGCAGTTGAAACTGAAGTTTGTTACTTATTCAGATATTATATGCACTGCCAATTTTTAGCTGAGATTCTAAAAGAACTCAGAGACAAAATGGACTTAAAGTTTTGTCAGAAGTGGGATTCGAACCCACGCCTCCAGGAGAGACTGCGGCCTTAACGCAGCGCCTTGGACCACTCAGCCATCCTGACCACATTTGCTTGATCATCTACAGAGAGGGAAAGATATTGTGAACCAAAAAAAGCACACAACTTAGGTCATGAGTGGCTAGAGCAAGAAAAAAACTCACTGCACTTTTCCAAGTAGACAACCATATAAGCCCATGTGAGGGAAATGATCTGATTTTTTCTCTCTCAAGAAAAAAGTAGAGTAAACACACAATTGTCAGAAGTGGGATTTGAACCCACGCCTCCAGAAGAAACTGCGACCTGAACGCAGCGCCTTAGACCACTCGGCCATCCTGACCTGCATTTGTAGAAACTTCCACAGGCCAGACAGCCATGCAAGTGGGGTACCGAAAAGGCATGCCCTCAATTTATTTATCCTATTGTAAGTACTTCCAACAGATCTTTGAACAATCCATAGAGAGCAGTACCTATGAAGAACTCTTAAGACCTTTAAGGCGTACAAAGAGAAAGTGCTATTAACCAGCCACTTGAAAGGCCCAAAGCTGCTTTGAAATTGAGTCAACAGCCACCTCTTGGCTAGCTAAAGCAAATTCAACAAGGAATTTCAATGTCACAACATAGGGTGGAATACGCAAATCTAAGCAGCCCCTGATCACAGCCCTGAGGAAATTTCCGTAAGTGTGCTGGAGTCCAACTGTCTACCAGATGCTAGGCATTCTTCCATATTTGCATGGCCTGTCTGGCCAGGGCATACAAGAGCATGACTCTTCCAGATGAGCTCTTACATGGGTCCTATGCTCATATAGTAAGGACTGCACTTTGTCAGCAAGACTTTATACAACCGAAATATATGAGAAACCCCAGCTCTCTTGACTAGATGAGGACGGACTCACATCCCAGGTGAAGACCAACAGATGCAACTTCCATCAGATGTTAACCTGAAAAAGGAGATTACATCTCCAAAAGTCACGTCAGAAGTTGGATTTGAACCCGCGCCTCCAGAGGAGACTGCGGCCTAAACACAGCGCCTTAGACCACTCAGCCATCCTGACAGTGCAGAGTCTTAAGAAATGTATAAAAGTCACTCAGAAATTTCTGCCTCCATGCAAGCCTGAAATAATTTAAACCTTCAAACACAAGGTGCAACTTTATGCACAGGTCAATAAACACAGAAGATCACATGTGAAAGCATTTCATTTCACAGGTGTACAATTTTTATGCTTTTAGAATACCTCATACCTCTCACCAGCTATTTAGGGTCCTGTATTATACTCACAAAATTACCTTGCCTGCGACCTCTCTCTCTACACAAACAACTACTGCACAGGAAGTAGGAAGGCAGAAGGTGGGGCATATTATGCAAATGTATGCTGTCATTGTGCCTTGCAGATTCATGCAGGATTTCTAGATCCTTGCTGGATACAAGAGAGCAGACCTTGTTTCAGATCAACTGTCCCTAGCAGGGAACGTCTGAGCACATGCAGTCTTTTGCTCTCTAGCCCCTGGCCTGGGACTTACCCTCACTGGCTGAGGCGTGAATTTCTGCATACCAACGTTGCATAGATAGTACGTTTGTGGTCGGTTTGGGATGGGTGGGAGGTCAAAAGCATGGAAAAGTATGTCGCCTTCACTTCTAGTCTCCTCTTCTAGGCCTACCTGCCGTTCACTCACTCTGTCTTTGTTTCATTCTCTCCTTCCTCAACACCCCTTCTCACTCACTCGCTCTATCACTTGTGCTCTTTCCCCTTGCTCTGCATTTCATAGTGGAAATATCTCTTGAATGGAGCATTAGAAAATGAGGTTACATAAAATTAACAATCTACTTATTGGAAACCAAAAATATCACAAGACTGAATGTAACCCATTTCATTAATAAAAGGGACTTTTTAAGCACCCCCCAAAAAACACATAAAACACCACGAGTGCTAGAAGAATATTATACGAGCTTGAAGACAGAATTGGGCAAATTAATTTGCAGTTGAAACTGAAGTTTGTTACTTATTCAGATATTATATGCACTGCCAATTTTTAGCTGAGATTCTAAAAGAACTCAGAGACAAAATGGACTTAAAGTGTTGTCAGAAGTGGGATTCGAACCCACGCCTCCAGGAGAGACTGCAGCCTTAACGCAGCGCCTTAGACCACTCGGCCATCCTGACCACATGTTGCTTGATAATCTACAGAGAGGGAAAGATATTGTGAACCAAAAAAAGCACACATCTTAGGTCATGAGTGGCTAGAGCAAGAAAAGAACACACTGCACTTTTCCAAGTAGACAACCATATAAGCCCATGTGAGGGAAATGATCAGATTTTTTCTCTCTCAAGAAAAAAGTAGAGTAAACACACAATTGTCAGAAGTGGGATTTGAACCCACGCCTCCAGAAGAGACTGCAACCTGAACGCAGCGCCTTAGACCACTCGGCCATCCGGACTTGCATTTGGGGAACCTTCCACAGGCCAGACAGCCATGCAAGTGGGGTACCGAAAAGGTATGCCCTCAATTTATTTATCCTATTATAAGTACTTCCAACAGATCTTTGAACAATCCATAGAGAGCAGTACCTATGAAGAACTCTTTAGACCTTTAAGGCGTACAAAGAGAAAGTGCTATTAACCAGCCACTTGGAAGGCCCAAAGCTGCTTTGAAATTGAGTCAACAGCCACCTCTTGGCTAGCTAAAGCAAATTCAACAAGGAATTTCAATGTCACAACATAGGGTGGAATACGCAAATCTAAGCAGCCCCTGATCACAGCCCTGAGGAAATTGCCGTAAGTGTGCTGGAGTCCAACTGTCTACCAGATGCTAGGCATTCTTCCATATTTGTTTGGCCTGTCTGGCCAGGGCATACAAGAGCATGACTCTTCCAGATGAGCTCTTACATGGGTCCTATGCTCATATAGTAAGGACTGCACTTTGTCAGCAAGACTTTATACAACCGAAATATATGAGAAACCCTAGCTCTCTTGACTAGATGAGGACGGAATCACATCCCAGGTGAAGACCAACAGATGCAACTTCCATCAGATGTTAACCTGAAAAAGGAGATTACATCTCCAAAAGTCATGTCAGAAGTGGGATTTGAACCCACGCCTCCAGAGGAGCCTGCGGCCTACACACAGCTCCTTAGACCACTCGGCCATCCTGACAGTGCAGAGTCTTAAGAAATGTATAAAAGTCACTCAGAAATTTCTGCCTCCATGCAAGCCTGAAATAATTTAAACCTTCAAACACAAGGTGCAACTTTATGCACAGGTCAATAAACACAGAAGATCACATGTGAAAGTATTTCATTTCACAGGTGTACAATTTTTATGCTTTTAGAATACCTCATACCTCTCACCAGCTATTTAGGGTCCTGTATCCTACTCACAAAATTACCTTGCCTGCGACCTCTCTCTCTACACAAACAACTACTGCACAGGAAGTAGGAAGGCAGAAGGTGGGGCATATTATGCAAATGTATGCTGTCATTGTGCCTTGCAGATTCATGCAGGATTTCTAGATCCTTGCTGGATACAAGAGTGCAGACCTTGTTTCAGATCAAATGTCCCTAGCAGGGAACGTCTGAGCACATGCAGTCTTTTGCACTCTAGCCCCTGGCCTGGGACTCCCCCTCACTGGCTGAGGCGTGAATTTCTGCATACCAACGTTGCATAGATGGTACGTTTGTGGTCGGTTTGGGATGGGTGGGAGGTCAAAAGCAGGGAAAAGTATGTCGCCTTCACTTCTAGTCTCCTCTTCTAGGCCTACCTGCCGTTCACTCACTCTGTCTTTGTTTCATTCTCTCCATCCTCAACACCCCTTCTCACTCACTCGCTCTATCACTTGTGCTCTTTCCCCTTGCTCTGCATTTCATAGTGGAAACATCTCTTGAATGGAGCATTAGAAAATGAGGTTACATAAAATTAACAATCTACTTATTGGAAACCAAAAATATCACAAGACTGAATGTAACCCATTTCATTAATAAAAGGGACTTTTTAAGCACCCCCCAAAAAACACATAAAACAGCACGAGTGCTAGAAGAATATTATACGAGCTTGAAGACAGAATTGGGCAAATTAATTTGCAGTTGAAACTGAAGTTTGTTACTTATTCAGATATTATATGCACTGCCAATTTTTAGCTGAGATTCTAAAAGAACTCAGAGACAAAATGGACTTAAAGTTTTGTCAGAAGTGGGATTCAAACCCACGTCTCCAGGAGAGACTGCGGCCTTAACGCAGCGCCTTAGACCACTCGGCCATCCTGACCACATGTTGCTTGATCATCTACAGAGAGGGAAAGATATTGTGAACCAAAAAAAGCACACATCTTAGGTCATGAGTGGCTAGAGCAGGAAAAAAACTCACTGCACTTTTCCAAGTAGACAACCATATAAGCCCATGTGAGGGAAATGATCTGATTTTTTCTCTCTCAAGAAAAAAGTAGAGTAAACACACAATTGTCAGAAGTGGCATTTGAACCCACGCCTCCAGAAGAGACTGCGACCTGAACGCAGCGCCTTAGACCAATCGGCCATCGTGACTTGCATTTATAGAACCTTCCACAGGCCAGACAGCCATGCAAGTGGGGTACCGAAAAAGCATGCCCTCAATTTATTTATCCTATTATAAGTACTTCCAACAGATCTTTGAACAATCCATAGAGAGCAGTACCTATGAAGAACTCTTTATGCCTTTAAGGCGTACAAAGAGAAAGTGCTATTAACCAGCCACTTGAACGGCCCAAAGCTGCTTTGAAATTGAGTCAACAGCCACCTCTTGGCTAGCTAAAGCAAATTCAACAAGGAATTTCAATGTCACAACATAGGGTGGAATACGCAAATCTAAGCAGCCCCTGATCACAGCCCTGAGGAAATTGCCGTAAGTGTGCTGGAGTCCAACTGTCTACCAGATGCTAGGCATTCTTCCATATTTGCATGGCCTGTCTGGCCAGGGCATACAAGAGCATGACTCTTCCAGATGAGCTCTTACATGGGTCCTATGCTCATATAGTAAGGACTGCACTTTGTCAGCAAGACTTTATACAACCGAAATATATGAGAAACCCCAGCTCTCTTGACTAGATGAGGACGGAATCACATCCCAGGTGAAGACCAACAGATGCAACTTCCATCAGATGTTAACCTGAAAAAGGAGATTACATCTCCAAAAGTCATGTCAGAAGTGGGATTCGCACCCACGCCTCCAGAGGAGACTGCGGCCTAAACACAGCGCCTTAGACCACTCGGCCATCCTGACAGTGCAGAGTCTTAAGAAATGTATAAAAGTCACTCAGAAATTTCTGCCTCCATGCAAGCCTGAAATAATTTAAACCTTCAAACACAAGGTGCAACTTTATGCACAGGACAATAAACACAGAAGATCACATGTGAAAGCATTTCATTTCACAGGTGTACAATTTTTATGCTTTTAGAATACCTCATACCTCTCACCAGCTTTTTAGGGTCCTGTATCCGACTCACAAAATTACCTTGCCTGCGACCTCTCTCTCTACACAAACAACTACTGCACAGGAAGTAGGAAGGCAGAAGGTGGGGCATATTATGCAAATGTATGCTGTCATTGTGCCTTGCAGATTCATGCAGGATTTCTAGATCCTTGCTGGATACAAGAGAGCAGACCTTGTTTCAGATCAACTGTCCCTAGCAGGGAACGTCTGAGCACATGCAGTCTTTTGCTCTCTAGCCCCTGGCCTGGGACTCACCCTCACTGGCTGAGGCGTGAATTTCTGCATACCAACGTTGCATAGATGGTACGTTTGTGGTCGGTTTGGGATGGGTGGGAGGTCAAAAGCAGGGAAAAGTATGTCGCCTTCACTTCTAGTCTCCTCTTCTAGGCATACCTGCCGTTCACTCACTCTGTCTTTGTTTCATTCTCTCCTTCCTCAACACCCCTTCTCACTCACTCGCTCTATCACTTGTGCTCTTTCCCCTTGCTCTGCATTTCATAGTGGAAACATCTCTTGAATGGAGCATTAGAAAATGAGGTTACATAAAATTAACAATCTACTTATTGGAAACCAAAAATATCACAAGACTGAATGTAACCCATTTCATTAATAAAAGGGACTTTTTAAGCCCCCCCCCAAAAAACACATAAAACACCACGAGTGCTAGAAGAATATTATACGAGCTTGAAGACAGAATTGGGCAAATTAATTTGCAGTTGAAACTGAAGTTTGTTACTTATTCAGATATTATATGCACTGCCAATTTTTAGCTGAGATTCTAAAAGAACTCAGAGACAAAATGGACTTAAAGTTTTGTCAGAAGTGGGATTCGAACCCACGCCTCCAGGAGAGACTGCGGCCTTAACGCAGCGCCTTAGACCACTCGGCCATCCTGACCACATGTTGCTTGATCATCTACTGAGAGGGAAAGATATTGTGAACCAAAAAAAGCACACATCTTAGGTCATGAGTGGCTAGAGCAAGAAAAAAACTCACTGCACTTTTCCAAGTAGACAACCATATAAGCCCATGTGAGGGAAATGATCTTATTTTTTCTCTCTCAAGAAAAAAGTAGAGTAAACACACAATTGTGAGAAGTGGGATTTGAACCCACGCCTCCAGAAGAGACTGCGACCTGAACACAGTGCCTTAGACCACTCGGCCATCCTGACTTGCATTTGTAGAACCTTCCACAGGCCAGACAGCCATGCAAGTGGGGTACCGAAAAGGCATGCCCTCAATTTATTTATCCTATTATAAGTACTTCCAACAGATCTTTGAACAATCCATAGAGAGCAGTACCTATGAAGAACTCTTTAGACCTTTAAGGCGTACAAAGAGAAAGTGCTATTAACCAGCCACTTGAAAGGCCCAAAGCTGCTTTGAAATTAAGTCAACAGCCACCTCTTGGCTAGCTAAAGCAAATTCAACAAGGAATTTCAATGTCACAACATAGGGTGGAATACGCAAATCTAAGCAGCCCCTGATCACAGCCCTGAGGAAATTGCCGTAAGTGTGCTGGAGTCCAACTGTCTACCAGATGCTAGGCATTCTTCCATATTTGCATGGCCTGTCTGGCCAGGGCATACAAGAGCATGACTCTTCCAGATGAGCTCTTACATGGGTCCTATGCTCATATAGTAAGGACTGCACTTTGTCAGCAAGACTTTATACAACCGAAATATATGAGTAACCCCAGCTCGCTTGACTAGATGAGGACGGAATCACATCCCAGGTGAAGACCAACAGATGCAACTTCCTTCAGATGTTAACCTGAAAAAGGAGATTACATCTCCAAAAGTCATGTCAGAAGTGGGATTTGAACCCACGCCTCCAGAGGAGACTGCAGCCTAAACACAGCTCCTTAGACCACTCGGCCATCCTGACAGTGCAGAGTCTTAAGAAATGTATAAAAGTCACTCATAAATTTCTGCCTCCCTGCAAGCCTGAAATAATTTAAACCTTCAAACACAAGGTGCAACTTTATGCACGGGTCAATAAACACAGAAGATCACATGTGAAAGCATTTCATTTCACAGGTGTACAATTTTTATGCTTTTAGAATACCTCATACCTCTCACCAGCTATTTATGGTCCTGTATCCTACTCACAAAATTACCTTGCCTGCGACCTCTCTCTCTACACAAACAACTACTGCACAGGAAGTAGGAAGGCAGAAGGTGGGGCATATTATGCAAATGTATGCTGTCATTGTGCCTTGCAGATTCATGCAGGATTTCTAGATCCTTGCTGGATACAAGAGTGCAGACCTTGTTTCAGATCAAATGTCCCTAGCAGGGAACGTCTGAGCACATGCAGTCTTTTGCTCTCTAGCCCCTGGCCTGGGACTCACCCTCACTGGCTGAGGCGTGAATTTCTGCATACCAACGTTGCATAGATGGTACGTTTGTGGTCGGTTTGGGATGGGTGGGAGGTCAAAAGCAGGGAAAAGTATGTCGCCTTCACTTCTAGTCTCCTCTTCTAGGCCTACCTGCCGTTCATTCACTCTGTCTTTGTTTCATTCTCTCCATCCTCAACACCCCTTCTCACTCACTAGCTCTATCACTTGTGCTCTTTCCCCTTGCTCTGCATTTCATAGTGGAAACATCTCTTGAATGGAGCATTAGAAAATGAGGTTACATAAAATTAACAATCTACTTATTGGAAACCAAAAATATCACAAGACTGAATGTAACCCATTTCATTAATAAAAGGGACTTTTTAAGCACCCCCCAAAAAACACATAAAACACCACGAGTGGTAGAAGAATATTATACGAGCTTGAAGACAGAATTGGGCAAATTCATTTGCAGTTGAAACTGAAGTTTGTTACTTATTCAGATATTATATGCACTGCCAATTTTTAGCTGAGATTCTAAAAGAACTCAGAGACAAAATGGACTTAAAGTTTTGTCAGAAGTGGGATTCTAACCCACGTCTCCAGGAGAGACTGCGGCCTTAACGCAGTGCCTTAGACCACTCGGCCATCCTGACCGCATGTTGCTTGATCATCTACAGAGAGGGAAAGATATTGTGAACCAAAAAAAGCACACATCTTAGGTCATGAGTGGCTAGAGCAAGAAAAAAACTCACTGCACTTTTCCAAGTAGACAACCTTATAAGCCCATGTGAGGGAAATGATCTGATTTTTTCTCTCTCAAGAAAAAAGTAGAGTAAACATACAATTGTCAGAAGTGGGATTTGAACCCACGCCTCCAGAAGAGACTGCAATCTGAACGCAGCGCCTTAGACCACTCGGCCATCCTGACTTGCATTTATAGAACCTTCCACAGGCCAGACAGCCATGCAAGTGGGGTACCGAAAAAGCATGCCCTCAATTTATTTATCCTTTTATAAGTACTTCCAACAGATCTTTGAACAATCCATAGAGAGCAGTACCTATGAAGAACTCTTTATGCCTTTAAGGCGTACAAAGAGAAAGTGCTATTAACCAGCCACTTGAACGGCCCAAAGCTGCTTTGAAATTGAGTCAACAGCCACCTCTTGGCTAGCTAAAGCAAATTCAACAAGGAATTTCAATGTCACAACATAGGGTGGAATACGCAAATCTAAGCAGCCCCTGATCACAGCCCTGAGGAAATTGACGTAAGTGTGCTGGAGTCCAACTGTCTACCAGATGCTAGGCATTCTTCCATATTTGCATGGCCTGTCTGGCCAGGGCATACAAGAGCATGACTCTTACAGATGAGCTCTTACATGGGTCCTATGCTCATATAGTAAGGACTGCACTTTGTCAGCAAGACTTTATACAACCGAAATATATGAGAAACCCCAGCTCTCTTGACTAGATGAGGACGGAATCACATCCCAGGTGAAGACCAACAGATGCAACTTCCATCAGATGTTAACCTGAAAAAGGAGATTACATCTCCAAAAGTCATGTCAGAAGTGGGATTCGAACCCACGCCTCCAGAGGAGACTGCAGCCTAAAAACAGCGCCTTAGACCACTCGGCCATCCTGACAGTGCACAGTCTTAAGAAATGTATAAAAGTCACTCAGAATCTTCTGCCTCCATGCAAGCCTGAAATAATTTAAACCTTCAAACACAAGGTGCAACTTTATGCACAGGACAATAAACACAGAAGATCACATGTGAAAGCATTTCATTTCACAGGTGTACAATTTTTATGCTTTTAGAATACCTCATACCTCTCACCAGCTTTTTAGGGTCCTGTATCCGACTCACAAAATTACCTTGCCTGCGACCTCTCTCTCTACACAAACAACTACTGCACAGGAAGTAGGAAGGCAGAAGGTGGGGCATATTATGCAAATGTATGCTGTCATTGTGCCTTGCAGATTCATGCAGGATTTCTAGATCCTTGCTGGATACAAGAGTGCAGACCTTGTTTCAGATCAACTGTCCCTAGCAGGGAACGTCTGAGCACATGCAGTCTTTTGCTCTCTAGCCCCTGGCCTGGGACTCACCCTCACTGGCTGAGGCGTGAATTTCTGCATACCAACGTTGCATAGATGGTACGTTTGTGGTCGGTTTGGGATGGGTGGGAGGTCAAAAGCAGGGAAAAGTATGTCGCCTTCACTTCTAGTCTCCTCTTCTAGGCATACCTGCCGTTCACTCACTCTGTCTTTGTTTTATTCTCTCCTTCCTCAACACCCCTTCTTACTCACTCGCTCTATCACTTGTGCTCTTTCCCCTTGCTCTGCATTTCATAGTGGAAACATCTCTTGAATGGAGCGTTAGAAAATGAGGTTACATAAAATTAACAATCTACTTATTGGAAACCAAAAATATCACAAGACTGAATGTAACCCATTTCATTAATAAAAGAGACTTTTTAAGCACCCCCCAAAAAACACATAAAACACCACGAGTGCTAGAAGAATATTATACGAGCTTGAAGACAGAATTGGGCAAATTAATTTGCAGTTGAAACTGAAGTTTGTTACTTATTCAGATATTATATGCACTGCCAATTTTTAGCTGAGATTCTAAAAGAACTCAGAGACAAAATGGACTTAAAGTTTTGTCAGAAGTGGGATTCGAACCCACGCCTCCAGGAGAGACTGCGGCCTTAACGCAGCGCCTTAGACCACTCGGCCATCCTGACCACATGTTGCTTGATCATCTACTGAGAGGGAAAGATATTGTGAACCAAAAAAAGCACACATCTTAGGTCATGAGTGGCTAGAGCAAGAAAAAAACTCACTGCACTTTTCCAAGTAGACAACCATATAAGCCCATGTGAGGGAAATGATCTTATTTTTTCTCTCTCAAGAAAAAAGTAGAGTAAACACACAATTGTGAGAAGTGGGATTTGAACCCACGCCTCCAGAAGAGACTGCGACCTGAACACAGTGCCTTAGACCACTCGGCCATCCTGACTTGCATTTGTAGAACCTTCCACAGGCCAGACAGCCATGCAAGTGGGGTACCGAAAAGGCATGCCCTCAATTTATTTATCCTATTATAAGTACTTCCAACAAATCTTTGAACAATCCATAGAGAGCAGTACCTATGAAGAACTCTTTAGACCTTTAAGGCGTACAAAGAGAAAGTGCTATTAACCAGCCACTTGAAAGGCCCAAAGCTGCTTTGAAATTAAGTCAACAGCCACCTCTTGGCTAGCTAAAGCAAATTCAACAAGGAATTTCAATGTCACAACATAGGGTGGAATACGCAAATCTAAGCAGCCCCTGATCACAGCCCTGAGGAAATTGCCGTAAGTGTGCTGGAGTCCAACTGTCTACCAGATGCTAGGCATTCTTCCATATTTGCATGGCCTGTCTGGCCAGGGCATACAAGAGCATGACTCTTCCAGATGAGCTCTTACATGGGTCCTATGCTCATATAGTAAGGACTGCACTTTGTCAGCAAGACTTTATACAACCGAAATATATGAGTAACCCCAGCTCTCTTGACTAGATGAGGACGGAATCACATCCCAGGTGAAGACCAACAGATGCAACTTCCTTCAGATGTTAACCTGAAAAAGGAGATTACATCTCCAAAAGTCATGTCAGAAGTGGGATTTGAACCCACGCCTCCAGAGGAGACTGCGGCCTAAACACAGCTCCTTAGACCACTCGGCCATCCTGACAGTGCAGAGTCTTAAGAAATGTATAAAAGTCACTCATAAATTTCTGCCTCCGTGCAAGCCTGAAATAATTTAAACCTTCAAACACAAGGTGCAACTTTATGCACGGGTCAATAAACACAGAAGATCACATGTGAAAGCATTTCATTTCACAGGTGTACAATTTTTATGCTTTTAGAATACCTCATACCTCTTACCAGCTATTTATGGTCCTGTATCCTACTCACAAAATTACCTTGCCTGCGACCTCTCTCTCTACACAAACAACTACTGCACAGGAAGTAGGAAGGCAGAAGGTGGGGCATATTATGCAAATGTATGCTGTCATTGTGCCTTGCAGATTCATGCAGGATTTCTAGATCCTTGCTGGATACAAGAGTGCAGACCTTGTTTCAGATCAAATGTCCCTAGCAGGGAACGTCTGAGCACATGCAGTCTTTTGCTCTCTAGCCCCTGGCCTGGGACTCACCCTCACTGGCTGAGGCGTGAATTTCTGCATACCAACGTTGCATAGATGGTACGTTTGTGGTCGGTTTGGGATGGGTGGGAGGTCAAAAGCAGGGAAAAGTATGTCGCCTTCACTTCTAGTCTCCTCTTCTAGGCCTACCTGCCGTTCATTCACTCTGTCTTTGTTTCATTCTCTCCATCCTCAACACCCCTTCTCACTCACTAGCTCTATCACTTGTGCTCTTTCCCCTTGCTCTGCATTTCATAGTGGAAACATCTCTTGAATGGAGCATTAGAAAATGAGGTTACATAAAATTAACAATCTACTTATTGGAAACCAAAAATATCACAAGACTGAATGTAACCCATTTCATTAATAAAAGGGACTTTTTAAGCACCCCCCAAAAAACACATAAAACACCACGAGTGGTAGAAGAATATTATACGAGCTTGAAGACAGAATTGGGCAAATTCATTTGCAGTTGAAACTGAAGTTTGTTACTTATTCAGATATTATATGCACTGCCAATTTTTAGCTGAGATTCTAAAAGAACTCAGAGACAAAATGGACTTAAAGTTTTGTCAGAAGTGGGATTCTAACCCACGTCTCCAGGAGAGACTGCGGCCTTAACGCAGTGCCTTAGACCACTCGGCCATCCTGACCACATGTTGCTTGATCATCTACAGAGAGGGAAAGATATTGTGAACCAAAAAAAGCACACATCTTAGGTCATGAGTGGCTAGAGCAAGAAAAAAACTCACTGCACTTTTCCAAGTAGACAACCTTATAAGCCCATGTGAGGGAAATGATCTGATTTTTTCTCTCTCAAGAAAAAAGTAGAGTAAACATACAATTGTCAGAAGTGGGATTTGAACCCACGCCTCCAGAAGAGACTGCAATCTGAACGCAGCGCCTTAGACCACTCGGCCATCCTGACTTGCATTTATAGAACCTTCCACAGGCCAGACAGCCATGCAAGTGGGGTACCGAAAAAGCATGCCCTCAATTTATTTATCCTTTTATAAGTACTTCCAACAGATCTTTGAACAATCCATAGAGAGCAGTACCTATGAAGAACTCTTTATGCCTTTAAGGCGTACAAAGAGAAAGTGCTATTAACCAGCCACTTGAACGGCCCAAAGCTGCTTTGAAATTGAGTCAACAGCCACCTCTTGGCTAGCTAAAGCAAATTCAACAAGGAATTTCAATGTCACAACATAGGGTGGAATACGCAAATCTAAGCAGCCCCTGATCACAGCCCTGAGGAAATTGACGTAAGTGTGCTGGAGTCCAACTGTCTACCAGATGCTAGGCATTCTTCCATATTTGCATGGCCTGTCTGGCCAGGGCATACAAGAGCATGACTCTTACAGATGAGCTCTTACATGGGTCCTATGCTCATATAGTAAGGACTGCACTTTGTCAGCAAGACTTTATACAACCGAAATATATGAGAAACCCCAGCTCTCTTGACTAGATGAGGACGGAATCACATCCCAGGTGAAGACCAACAGATGCAACTTCCATCAGATGTTAACCTGAAAAAGGAGATTACATCTCCAAAAGTCATGTCAGAAGTGGGATTCGAACCCACGCCTCCAGAGGAGACTGCGGCCTAAACACAGCGCCTTAGACCACTCGGCCATCCTAACAGTGCAGAGTCTTAAGAAATGTATAAAAGTCACTCAGAAATTTCTGCCTCCATGCAAGCCTGAAATAATTTAAACCTTCAAACACAAGGTGCAACTTTATGCACAGGACAATAAACACAGAAGATCACATGTGAAAGCATTTCATTTCACAGGTGTACAATTTTTATGCTTTTAGAATACCTCATACCTCTCACCAGCTATTTAGGGTCCTGTATCCTACTCACAAAATTACCTTGCCTGCGACCTCTCTCTCTACACAAACAACTACTGCACAGGAAGTAGGAAGGCAGAAGGTGGGGCATATTATGCAAATGTATGCTGTCATTGTGTCTTGCAGATTCATGCAGGATTTCTAGATCCTTGCTGGATACAAGAGAGCAGACCTTGTTTCAGATCAACTGTCCCTAGCAGGGAACGTCTGAGCACATGCAGTCTTTTGCTCTCTAGCCCCTGGCCTGGGACTTACCCTCACTGGCTGAGGCGTGAATTTCTGCATACCAACGTTGCATAGATGGTACGTTTGTGGTCGGTTTGGGATGGGTGGGAGGTCAAAAGCAGGGAAAAGTATGTCGCCTTCACTTCTAGTCTCCTCTTCTAGGCCTACCTGCCGTTCACTCACTCTGTCTTTGTTTCATTCTCTCCTTCCTCAACACCCCTTCTCACTCACTCGCTCTATCACTTGTGCTCTTTCCCCTTGCTCTGCATTTCATAGTGGAAACATCTCTTGAATGGAGCATTAGAAAATGAGGTTACATAAAATTAACAATCTACTTATTGGAAACCAAAAATATCACAAGACTGAATGTAACCCATTTCATTA